>NC_134830.1:154767557-154832325 GCF_004210375.1 Tachypleus tridentatus
AACCTGACGATGACCGAAGAAGGTCGAAACGTTGTTTGCTCCCCTACATAAAAAATTTTTTCTCAACCCACCCTATCCGTTTTAAGTAAAGATTTTCCATGATTCAGATACGCAGACTTCGAATTTAATTTTTATTTTTTCTATGACGTGGAAATTGTTTAAAAACAGGATGAAAACAAACTCTTACTTAAGTCCAATTATTATTTCGTTTATCACGATGAACACTTTTTATTATTATGTTTTTCAAGAGCAATGTAAAGAAACTGAAGAAACGAGAAGAAAATTGATGAGAAACGAATATGAATCATCATTCATCTTGATATCTTTATGTGAAATACTCGACTTTTATTCCTAAAACTACGTGTTGTGGTCTATCTTTTATTTATCAACCTAGTGTTAGGCTTAAATTGTGTAGTCATTGTTTCTTTATCCAATCTTTAATACGTACGTTGTTGCCCCATTCACAGATAAAGCATGAGAGCTGGTTAGGCTGGGCTACGTTTCATGCTTTGTTGTTTGAGTATTTCAAAATATATGAAATTCTGCATATTTCGATTGTCAACCTTACAGCATAAAAAAAAAACAAATTTTAAATATCCATAAAGTAGCCAATGATGTTCTTTGTAATTGACCTTATTAAGAAGAAGTTCGAGATTTTCGTATGAATAAAATGAGCAGTAGGAACAGATACATATATGTTACTATTGGGTAAAACACCTTTCAGACTTCTTTTGGAGGAATCAGTGAACAATCACCATTCACTCTGCTCATTTATTGCAACTCCTAGTGTTGGTATTACTTATGCAATATTAGTGCAATAAACCAGAGAACCACCATGCGAAAAAAGTATAAAATCTTTTTCATTATATCTATTCCAGTAATGTGATGTTCCTAGAGGAAGTCAGCTCTTAACCTAAAACCTACAACGGATAGTCACTGGAGAATCTTTTAAAAGGTTCAAATCTATCACCAAATCAATAATTTCATCTTGTGTGAAAAGATATGGTTTACCAGATGTTTCAGGTTGAAAACACACTTTATTATCATTTCTAATGACATCAATTTCAGAATCAGATATTACTGTATCAACAGTGTCTGTTGAAGTAGATACAACTACATCAAATTTTAGTAACAGGTCTTATAACAAAATGAAGTTTAAATAAGAAATTTCCTTTTTATTCCGAGTATTGCAACCTTGCATGTTTTTGAGAAATCTTGTAATTTTTTGTCATTGTTTCCTTAAAACAAATTTACTACAAATGTTATATAATATATTTGGGTCATTTACACGACCTGTCGCTGCCATAACGACGAACAAATAATACTGAAAAGTAAAAAGTATAAAAGTGCACGCACAATCAGATACTATCCAGAAAGGACCCAGCATGTCCAGGTGGGTTAAGGAGCTCGACTCGTAACATAAGGATCACGGGTTCGAATCCCTGTCGCACGAAACATGCTGGCCATTTTAGGCGTGGGGGCGTTATAATGTGACTGTCAATCTCACTATTCGTTGGTAAAAGAGTAGCCCAAGAGTTCGCGGTGGGTAGTGATGACTAGCAGCCTCTCTCTAGTCTTACACTGCTAAATAAGGGACGGTTAGCGCAGATTGCTCTCGAGTAGCTTTGCACGAAATTCAAAAAACAACAAACAAACTCTTCAGAAATGACACATCAGGGGCCTGTTAACCGTTTATATACTAGCGGTGTGTTTCTCATGGGTACTATAATAATTGGTCTAGAGATATCTACAAACTCTGGTTGTCAACATTTTATGAATAGCAAAATAAGTCTTGAATTCAATGGAAATGCGTCACTTGGGTTAAAGTACATATGACACGTTTCTAGAAATTTTCTAGATAAAAATGGTTATAATTTCTGGATTCAGTAAACAGGAATTACTGTATTACATAAGAACATTTTAATACAATAAAACCATTGCAGGTCTCTGTTGTTCAGTAATACTTAAGTAATGAAACTTATTATACTGCTATAACAATAAGTTATGAGAAAAAATGTAGCATGAAAATATTTTGTTTCCTTGTAATTGAGCACAATACATGTTTACCCAATAAGTCATTTAATTATAACTTGTTGTTTATCAACTTATTATTACTCAGTAATAAACTGAAACTATAAACTAGATTAGTTGAATTTGTAGTTATCACACAACTTTAATATGTCGCTTTTACTTGTATATTTATAACGATTCCTTAATATTATAAATATGGTTCTGATATGGTGGTAAAAACTTATACATTTTATTTCAGAAAGTTTATTCTAAATGATTATTTAATTCACATATTTCCTAAATATGAATTACATTATGAAAACAACTCAATATAAAAAGTTGTTTATTCTTTTAATCTTATTTCATAAATAAAAATCTTTTCATGTACAATTTATTATCTCTCGTGTATGCTTTTGGTGACCAAACGTGTTAAGGCGTGCGACGCGTAATCTGAGGGTCGCGTGTTCGCATCACCGTCGCACCAAACATGCTCTCCCTTACAGCCGTGGGGGGCGTTATAATGTTACGGTCAATCCCACTATTCATTGTAAAAGAGTAGCCCAAGAGTTGGCGTTGGGTGGTGATGACTAACTGCCTTCTCTCTACCACATTCTACTATTTCATGGTAAAACATACCCTGTCATCATTCGAAAGTTTTTCTTTTATGTAATAGGAATTTCTGTGTATTTTAATGTTATGGTCAAAAATGATTCACGATAAAACCAAAGAAATTGACAATTTGAAAAAGAAACGCTCTAAAAGAAATATTACTACATGGACAAATGTTTGACATGGAGATTTGTAATGACAATGGTAAAAATTGGAGGGTCAATAAAGACGTAACATTTCTCGAAGAATATTTCTAACAGTTTTTTTGATAAATTATGTAAACTAAAGAAAACAACAAATATTTATATATTATACTGCCATCTGTTGAAAAAAATATTTTGTCTTAACAACAGTCCAAATATGATGCATATAAATCTCTTTACTATTTGTTGGTTTCACAGATTGTAAGTCCAAAGGTAATTTCCTTTCAAATTCATCTAACACTTTTTCTAATTTACTTGTACGTATAAAGTACGAACTCAACATTCTGTCTACAGTTACAAACAATTCTTGTACTAAATTTAGTTCCACTATTTCCAACTGTAAATGATAATTGTTGTTAGTTATTCTTATAGTTCTTAATCAATCCTTCCCGTAATATCCTTACTAAATATAAGATAGCTGCTCCCTGATTTGTCATATGAAATGACGTCATATTTTCTAAACCGTTGTCATCGAAACTAACACGACTACTTACGTCAAAAGATTTCTCGAACGATGTTAGTTCTTTTCGTAAAAACTATTAATCGAACATACTGTAAAAATGGTATATCTCCGAAAATTATCCATTTATCTCCTGATAATATAAAACTTCCTTCTTTAATAAAAGCCAAACTCGTCTTATTTCTTTCTGGTATAATACTCATGTTCTGTGCCGCCATGTTTCCATTCATCCTATGGATAATTATCGTGGTAAACCATCAGATATGTGTACTACTGAAACATATAAAAACAAGTGTCTAATGATCACACACACATAAATATATAACACATACAAGAATGTTTATACATGTCCTATATTGTCAACTTACTTCTAATTACCACTACACATATGTAATTTTTCGGTCTCGGTACAGCTACTTGTGGATGGAATTTCACTCGTCTTTTTGTAGGAGTAACGATTAATTGTGGTTGAATTGGAAGAGGACCTCGTGATATAAGGTTATAATCAAGTGTAACAGTATCAGCTTACGTCGTTCTACACGTTCCTCGGGAAAAAGAGACGTTGACGTCATTAGACACGCTATGCGTAGAGTCATCTATGCCAACACTACGATCACCTAATATATGGTATTAAAGTCTTCATCATGATAAGATAAATCTTGTTTTTTGTACTCATCAGATTCGACTCCAATACTTCTTTTTAGTTTTCTGGTTTTCATCAGTCATATATTCGTACTGATATTGTTTCCTTTCCTTCAGTTTGTTTAATCTATTAACATCTACAAACTGTTTTCTTTTCTATGAAGTTCTTGAATATCAAAATTGATTAGACTTGTTTGTTTAAGGACATTAAAAGGGCCTTTCCATGGTTTTACTTGTTTATTTGTATCTCATTTCTTAACAATAGGCGTATATAATAATAGTTTATCTCGTAATTTCACAACATTGTTTTTTTATATGCTTGTTCCTCACTACGTTAAGCAGCTTTTGTTAAATGTTTGTCAGTCAACTCTGATATAAACTACATTCTTTCTTATCGTTTAGTGTTGTAATCATAATCTACTGCATGATTAAATATTTTAGGAGACATTATCTCTTGAATAGGCAGCAGTACATCTCTGCTATTTGAGAAAGGACTTTGCAGAGTAAACTCATTTTCAGCACTTAAGTAATAAATGAACCAGCGCATCCCAAGTTTTCTGATATTTCTCGTAGTATTGAGAGATCATATTCTACTGAATCCTTCTACTAATACGATAGCAAATGGATGAAAAGCAGTTGTTTCTGTTTTATGGGCAATTAACAACTGACAAATGTCTTTTATTAACTTGGAAACGAAGTTAATATCCCAATCCGTTACTAAGTACTGGGGTACATCGTGTCTAGCTACTATGTTATTTACAAATGTTAAGCAATCATTTCCGTTCTTTGATTAGACAAGCATACTGGCTCTGGACATCTACTTCACTTGTGTGCGGCTACTAACACATATTTATTTTCTGTGTATGAAGTAGGTAATGGACCTAAAATGTTCATTGCCACAATCTGAAATGGTACTGATAAACTTGGAACTTGTTGTAATGCAACGTTTGTAAGGTGTGGTCGTGTCTTTCGTTTTTGATATTCCATGCCTGAATCACAATAATCTTTAATATCCTTGCGCATATTTAGTTAAAATAGCCGTCTATTTATTCTCATGTATGTTTATGCAAAAGCTAAATGTGCTACAAAAGTTGTATAATGATATGTTTTCCTAACCTTCGTCTTTACATTTTGTGGTACGACTATCTGTAAAAACTTATCATTATCAGTTCTTTACATAAGATATATGAGTGTTACCCGTACTCTGTATCTTTTCCCTGCAAGTTGTTTATGTAATCATCTTTATTTTGTTCACTAATCACATTATATAAATCCCAAATTACTAAAAATTTATTCTCACTTTTGGTTTTGTTTTCTCCAATTTTGTTAATAGAGTTTTCTGTTGTGTTTCTTCAGCAATCAAGACGTGTCCTCATTCGTCTTCATTTCACTATTAGTTCTTTTCTGGTCTTCTCTTTGAACTCATACAAGAAATTTCTTCAAGGAGTGGAACGTTGTAATCATTCGCGCACCTCACTGTTTTACACTCACTTCAATTTCTCAATTAACACTTCACCCCTCACGTTTTATTCCACTTGAATAACATTATCGTAATGTGGGTTTTCTTTTATCTGTCATTGATTGTTTTTCGGGTAATATTTCAAAACTGTTTTTGTTATCGTCTCTGGCTAATTAATATTGTCCTTCTATACCTGTTCTCAAACTTTTCATTCTTAGATTCTCAAACATATATATATATTAATTACTTCTATTAAAATGTTATCTGTATGTTTAACCTACGATTAGCTAACCTAACGAATTAATTACGAATTTAATAATAACGTGTAGCTATTAAAAATCATTCTACATCAAAATCAGATGGGCTTTCGTCACATAATTCAACCACTTCAGTGCTCTTTGAGGAAGACAACCTTCTGTTGTTGCCCGCGCCTGATTTGGTGTTATTCTTGAATTTAAACAACATATCATTAAAGTCAGTCTTTCACGTTTTGTATATATCACACCTCTTACTAGTATTACTATGAAAAACATAATGTTTTCATCACTGAATCAGTCAACTTCCACTTTTCTCAGTTACTTCCTTCTGCTGTAGCTCTCACGACGTCTACATGTTGATGAAATTCCTTGATACTTTACCCACTTCTCGAAGAGGTGAAGTTTCAGATTTCATCTTGCATGTTTGACAGCTCAATGATGTTTGACTCTACAATTATATTCTGAATTATTTGTAATTTGTTTGTAGACAATAGTTCTTGCCAGTCGGGTACTCTTATATTTATCGCACTTCCTGTATATTTAGTTTTACTTCTAAAACTATAGGATAATATAATTCATTGGCTGTGAGCAGAACAAGTTCTAGCCAATCCAAGATATCAACTATTCATCAACTTAATTACCTCAGTTCGGTAATCAAACCGATTTATATTTAATTTAATATAAATAAGAAGAATTCATCTTTCACATATAAAATAACGAAGTTCCTGGTGTCTTAATTTTGTGAAAATAAAATTATTATATTTTTACACAATTCAGGGTCATGAGACCTTCAATACATTTCAGCATATCTTCATCTATCATTTACACAGTTATAGCCAGCGAACAGTTTCAAAACATTTCCATCTGTCTATTAAAACACGTTTTTGTCGAAAGGAAATCAAAATGCTATCTTTAATATCTCTAATTCTAATAAAAATCTTCTATCTTAACAAGATATCGTCTAAGGCCTCATAGTTCTAGTTAATCCTTCCTGTAAGATCGTTACTAAGCATTAGATAGCTATTACCTGATTTGTCATATGAAATAACGTCACATTTTCCAAACCACTCCCATCGAAATTAACACGACTACTTACCATAAAATATTTCCCAATGATATTAATTCTTCTCGTGATCAAACTATTAATCGAACATACCGTAAAAATCATACATCTTCGAAAAATATCCACTTATCTCCTTATAATAAAAATTTCCTTCTTCAATAAAAATCATACCCGTCATACTCTCGTTCTGTGCCGCTATGTTTCCAATCATCTATAGAAAAATGACAGAAGTAAAACTACAGATATGTTTACTACTAAAACATATAAAGACAAGTGTCTTATAATCAGACACATAAGTATGTATAACATATACAACAATGTATAGACACATCTTATATTGTCTACTTATTTCTAATTTCAACTTCCATATGGCTTAACATATTGTTAAAAGGTCCTAGCACACCACGTGTTTCTTCACTAGAGCTAACATTAATTCTTTATCATTAGTTTTACCTTTTTATTTGTTTGTTTCTCTCCATGTTCAGAAGGTTGTGTTAAATGTTTATTAGGTAACTGAAAGGCTAACTGCATTCTCTGTAATAGCTCTTGTAATCGTGATCTACCGCATGATAAAATACTTTTCGGGTTATTATTTCTTGTACTAAATAGGGATCATTACATCTCTACCATTTAATGTAAAGAACGAACTTTCCAGAGTAGACTCATTTTCAGCACTTATGTAATAGATGAACAAGGTCTTCCCCATTTTTGTGATCTTTCTCACAGTATTGAGAGATCATAACTAGCAAAGTTCTGTTGAATCTTTCTACTAATACGGTAGCAGCTGGATGAAAGCAGTTGTTTCAGTTTTCTGGACACCTAACAATTGATAAATGTCTTTTACTAACGTAGAAACGAAGTTACTATCTCTATCCGTCAGTAAGTACTGGGTTACAACGTATCTAGCAATTATGTTATTTACAAATGATTCAGCAATCGTTTCCGCTTTTTGATTAAGCAAGCAAGTTATTTATTAACTCATCATTATTTTGTTCACTAATCTCATAATCTAAATCACAAATTATTGGGCCAAAAAACTCACATTACACTAACAGATCAATTTTAATGTTTAATTACCAGTCCTCACAGCGAGTTTATAGCATATGAAGTAGGATTGGTGACAGTCGAAGCTTTCTTTTATAATACAGTTTATTATAAGATACCATGACACCTGCACATCTATTTTTATTTTGAGAAATGAAAGCAGTAGCGGTAAGATTAATTAAATTAACTGTTGGTGCTTTACCATCATCTATAGTCAGAAATCATTATTAGATGTGATTTTAACATAATCTTAAAATAAAATCTTAGACACACACACAAAAAAAGTTTTTTAAACTCTTTGAGTCACACTAGATGGCACTATATTCCAGACAATGTTTGACAGGAAATATTCATTTATCAAATGAAATAATGGTTTCAGAACATTTAAAAAAAGAAAACTTAAATTTATAGATTTCTCATTGTTAACGATTCCAGTCCAAACATAAAATATTACTATTGACATATATTCGTCGTTTCCTTTTTTGATTTTTTACGACAAACATGAATTGCGGAATAAGATTTACAAAAGTCTTTCGACACAACATACCTTGTAAACATTATAAATTAAACATATTACAGACATTATAATAAATGAAAAAAGTGAAACTAAACTTATAAGAAAAATATAACATACCATACGATGCACGTTTCACTGACTCGGAAACAAGTTAGTAAAGTAAAGTAAATATTTAAATTAATTTCAGATCTGTTTACAGATTCTTAAACAGTTGTTGATTGAAGAAATAATGTGGATAGAGAAACATATCCAATGAGAACATGAGTTGTTAATCATACATGCTATACCAACTGTGAAACAATTGTTATTAAATAAGTATCTGGCAATAAAAATTAGCGTTCGGAAAGTTTATTTATATACTGTTGTGTTTGTGTGTTTTTATTATAGTAAAGCCACATCGGTCTCTCTCCTGAGTCTTCCATATATTCAGTTGTCTGTACTGTTAAACATAGAATAATAAGTCAATAAGAAGTAATTATTGGACGCACCGTAGAACGTATAATTTAAATAAAATATTTAATTTTCACCTAAATAGCCTTAAATGAACTGAGTTATAAACTTTCACATGACATAACGTAACTGTACTTGACCTAAACTCGTTTGGAATGTGACAAAGAAATAAATAATAATAATGTGTATATAACAAACATATTAAAGTTTTCACATACAATAATTCAGATTCTAGCAAAGGGAAACAAAGACAAACTAGCGATATAAACCCCAAATGCTTGTTCAGCATGATATCGTAATTTGGATGAACATCAGTATCAAAAAGAAAACTAAAAACATTTGTATAAAGTTTATACCGTTGATTTGTGATGTAAGTTATTTTATCAATACATCTGAAGAAGATAGCCAATCATAAAGTACGACTTTTGTATAATTTAAAATCAGTAAGTAGTAATCTGGGTTATAACAGTTTCGTAACTCAGAGCTATGGCATTCACTATGATTGCGTCATAACAACATATTATATAAATTAGTCAATTTGAAGAACACTGTTAACATAACCAAATAATTTACAGCTGATATCAACGTCTTTTAGCTTATTGCAGTCTAATGAAGATGAGGATAGTGGTAAGTGTTTTACAGTTTATATTATAAGCTAATTATCAGTTGAACTCTAGCACAGCTCACCGGAGACAAATAGTTGTATTTGATGCATGGTATCATTCCAGTGTGAGAAGTGGCAGAATAATGTGAGATAAATAAAGCAAAATTAATTTCTGAAGAGCGTGGTGGGAAATTCAATATAATATTTCTTGTTTGTTGTTTCATTTGTCAAAGTGCTGGTTTACTGTTAATTCTTCTATACTATATAAGAGTTCCTTTCTGAGAATTACTTCATCAATTTATATTTCACTAATAATGACCCGAAATGAGATCAGGTCTCTTATGAACAGTAATTAAATTTGATGTAATTATCTCATATTATTCTGCGTAGAGAAGTGCCTCTTCTCACACTCAAATGATATCATTTAACAAATACAACTATTTGTCTCCGGTGAGTTGTGTTATAATTTCACCGATAATTAACTTATATAATAAACTGTAGAAAATTTACCACTGTCCTCATCTTCATTAGACTGCGATAGAATAAAAGACGTTGATAAAAGCTTTAAGTTACAGATACGATAGAAAGTGTTCGTGTTACTGCGTCGTGAATAGTTTTTTCCTCATAACTTAAAAAGTATCACGATTAGGATAATGAAAGTGAGGTATATTATAAATATTATATTAACACACATCTAAATACATTTCTATGTAAATTGAACGACAAATAAACTGTTTATAAACAAATAATGAAATGTAGGAGGTGCAGAAAGTGTTCGTGCGTCTACTTTAATGGTCAGTTGTGCAGCCCTTCAGGTGAATTACTTGGCGCAATCTCTCCTCATCGCCCTCCATAATCGTTTGACAGTACTCAACTGGTGTTTTCTTCCATTCTTCTTTACAGAAGGCCTCCAATTCATGCAAGGTTATCGGATGACGTTGATCAACTCTGATATTCAACTCATGCCAAACGTTTTCAATTGGGTTGAGATTGGGTGACTTCGATGGCCACTCCAGAACGCTTATATGATTCCTCTGCAACCAGGATTGCACATATTTCGATGTGTGATAAGGATCATTGTCGTGCTGGAAGATTCAACAATGTCCAAGCCGCAAGTTCCGAGCATAATTCTTGATATAAGTGCCTAATATATCAACATACACTTCTTTTTTTCATGATTCCGTTGACGCGGTGAAGGCTGGCTACACCAAAAGAGCTGAAGAAGCCCCATAGCATGATCGAGCCACCTACGTATTTAACAATAGGGACGGTGTTCTTTGGAAGATTTCGTTCCCCCTTCTTACGGAAAATATTGCTAACATCATTGTGGACAAAAAGCTCGATTTAGTCTTGTCTGACCAAAGAATGAGTATTCTTGCATACCTCAATCGTGCTTCTAAATGAACAGACTTTAAATATGGATTTCTACGTGGACGACATGTTTTGAACCCAGAAGAGAGTTACGTGTTCGTAACTGTAGAGGTGCTTACTTCAACCCCAGTTTTCCTTACCAGTTTCTGTATGTCATTACGTGTTAAACAAGGGTTCTTACTAACTTTACTGAGAACCTTCCTCTTGGTTCTTTCTGAAATTTTTGTGGGTCGTTCAGAACGAGGGAGGTTAGCAGTTGATCCTGAGAGCTTAAACTTGGCAATTATTGTTTGAACAATAGATTTCGGCACATTAAGTTGTGTAGTAACACCGGAAAGAGATACACGAGACTTGTATTTTACAATAATTCGGCTCTTTAAATCACTGGACAGTTTATTCCTGTTTGCCATAAAATAATTTATTGTTGTGTTAAAACATGAATTTCCTCAAATTAACCAAGAGAAAGTTTTCAACTCTTTGTCTACCTGAAGATGACCTGAGAAGATGGAAATGTTGTTCTCAACTAAATCTCAGTAAATGTTTTAATACCAAACATTTTAAGATACATTTTTACTTCAAGTTGGTTTCTCGTCATCACGAATAAACTTCCCAAATCCTTTGAAAATAATTAAATTTAATTAAATAACTTACTTATTACAACATCGAAAATTTTATGCTTTTTATTTAATTTATATGAAACTTTATATGTATATATATATATTTTTTAAAGCTTGTGAGGATCCGAATTATCACCAATAAAAATGATGTTCTGAAACCTTGCCTTTATTGAATTAACAACCTGAAGGTTATAATAGTGCAATAAAAATATATTCTTGAATTTACTGAAAACATAATTTTGAAATAATAAAAAAATTCATAAAATAAACTGAATCAAGTAAGAAATAACGTGTAATTTATAGTAAAAAGAAAACTTTCGTTAATGTGCCTGTCTTTGTGTTTCTCCTGTTCAAGGAACACGATTTTATACAGAATCAAATGCTGGCTTAGGTTAATTTCCGTAAAATATATTTCAAGTGTTTTCAATTCGAAAAAGTAATGTTCCAAAAGAAATATTACTATATGATCAAATGTTTGATCCAGAGATTTTCCTTGTATCTGTTCTCACATTCTTGTTATCGATATTTGATCAATAAGCCAGCTGTTTACAATTCAGGATGTTTTAAGTTTTCAGTAATCAATCCTTCGTAACTTTATTCCATCATGTGGTGGTGTCAACCTGTCACAGTTTCTTTCTGGTTCCACTCATAGTTTCCATAACCCCTTGAGTGACCTTAATAGCGTCAATTAATCACAGACTAAACGTGCAGCGGAAACGTTCTCAACATATTTTATAGAATTATTGTTCTTCTATAATCATCATTGTTTCATGCACGTGTGTACTGAAACTTCTCTGTATCCTGTAAGCTTTCAGGGGAGATATATTGTCTTTGTAAAAAAAAAACTGAAGATATACAAGCTTTCCACGACGATAATGTTGATTATTTAAATGGTTTTAATTTCATAAGAAAGTTGAAATTTAATATATATATTTTTATCACAGGTTTTTGTTTTCCTTTTGGTTACTACAGTCTGCACTATAGGAAGTAAATCTAAAAATGGAAATAACGATAGAAAACCGGAACATCTACGATGGTTGCGGTGATCACGGAAACAAAGGGGGAGACATGGAAGTAACAGGGATCCAGGTTTTCATAAAAGTAATGGAAATAAAGGAGAAAATAAGAAAGTGTTAGAAAGAGACACAACTAGAGGCTTAGACACTACCTATGGCTTGAGAGGTGGTGAAAGCTACAACAACAGTTTGGGTTACGAAGGAGTATTGGATAGTGAGCTAACAAAGAATGACCGTCACAATTTGTTTACAGAAAATCGTAATAGCAGAGGATAATTGGTAACAGCTAATTCAGGTTACTTTAAACTATTGAGTATGTTAAACTTTTTAATATATAAATATTGCGAAATTTCACTTTTCTCGTAAGAATGATACAAAAGTTAATTACCTGGTCATGACGCTTGATTTTTAGCGTGAGGATCGTGAGTTTAAATATTCGTCATACGAAACATGCTCAGCATTTCAGTTGTTCAGACGTTTTCATGATAACGGTCAATCCTACGATTCATTGGTAATATAGTAGCCCAATAGTTGATTTACACTGATAAATTAGAGACTGCTAGCACAGATAGCCCTCGTTTAACCCTCTGTGAAATTAAAATGGAAGAAGCAAACCAATTCAGGAATACAAAATTGAAAGTAGGTGAAATTATTAAACAGTTTATAATTCTGATAGTAACTTACTGATTGACAAACATTTATCCCCAAAGGAACAGCGGGAAGTCTGCGTATTCACATCAACAGAAATCGGGTTATGATAATCGTTGTGGGCACGTACAGGTAGCCCACTGAGTAGCTTCGTAATCTGAATTGTAAAATAGAAAAACTGTTGATTGAAATTAAGTTCGATTTTTTTAGAATAGAAAATGAAGAGTAATTTATACTTTAAAACATCTTTAGAGAATTTGTTGGTGTGTGTTTCTCATGTACCATTAACACTGTTTGATACAGAATTATATGCTTACTGGTGGGTAGATTCTTTAGAATATATTTCCAGTCTGAGTCAGGGAAACTTTGGCGTTAATGTTATACTACAAGGACATTGAGAAAAGAAAACAACAGTCAAACAAATCATCAATTCCATTGGCTGTAGAATAGTTTAAACTGTACAAGTATGTTTCGGTGTTGGTAAATGCGTGAATTAACAGCAACAATGTACGAATTGATTTATTTATCATCTGGTTATTTTCAACTTCTCCAAAATTATCTGATGTTTTATAATTTTCAAAAGTTCAGATTTTAAAAACTTGCTTCCTTTCCTTTCGATAAAGATATTTTGACAAAAATATGTGGGATAACGAAATAAATTCAATTGATTTATTAAAGAGAAACCCACGTGTAGTTTTATGATATTTAGGTTCATTTGTTGATACCACGGTGTACTAGATTTCAACTTCTCAACTGAACAAAAATGGATACGTTTAAACATGGTGATAAGTTAATGATGAACAGTTTTCACGAGTAGCATAATGTTTGAAATCATTTATAAGAACTACCAGGAATGTTGGAGAAATGATATATTCGATTAGTTTAAATATAAATTACATAAAATTACTCATCCTTAGTCTAAATTGTTCAGCTTTACTTGTATTGATAAATGTAATTACAAATCATTGATTAATTTAGTGAATATAGTCAATATAAACATTATTTGACTGGTGTTGTAACAAATATCATTGAAGGAACTTGGCAGAAAATAAAATATAATTTTTCCTGTTTGTTGTTTTATACGACGAGAACTTTTGTCACAGTCTTATTTTCCTGGAACTTCTGTTATACTGAATTTGAATAAAAATTTATATTTCATTTATATTTCGATCCGAAATCGAAACGCTGTTTTAATATCCTGTAAACCTAATAAAAAAATCTTCTATCTCAACAAGATATCGTTCAGCCAGGGTCTTGTAGTTCTTAATTAATCCTTCCTGTAAGATCTCTGTTCTCTGATTTGTAATATGAAATAACGTTACACTTTCCGAGCCATTGTCATCACACCAACAGGACTACTGACGTAAAAAGATTTCTCGAACAATATTAGAACTTCTCCAATTCAAACTATTCATCGAACATACTGTGGAAACGGTTTATTTTCAAGAATTATCCACTTATCTCCTGATAATACAAAAGCTTCGTGTTTAATAAAAATCATATCATTTGTAGTTTTTACCGGTTCAATTCTCACGTTCTCTACCGCCATATTCCTATCATCCAAAGAATAATGATAGTATTAAAACTGCAGAATGTCTACTATTAAAACGTATAAAGACATGTGTCTTATAATCACACATACATATATATAACATATACAACAATGTTTATACACAGCCTATATTGTCTAGTTAATTCTATTTTCGACTTCGCGTTTAGCTTAACATATTGTGAAAAGCTTTTCTTCACTAGAGCTAATATTAACTCTACAGATATCATTTTTGGGTTTACGTACAACTACTTGTTGGTGAAAATTCACTCATCTTTTTGTAGGGGTAAGGATTACTTCTGCTTGTGGTGGTACAGGACCACGAGGTGTAATGTTATAATCATGTGTAAAAGTATCAGCCAGCGTTGTTCAAGATGTTTTTTTACACGCTGTCCTTGTGTATAGGGAAATTGATGTCACTAGACACGCTACACGAAGGGTCATCTATGTCAACACTTCCACCACCTAATATGGTATTAACGTCATTTAACTTTTACCTTTCTATCTCGGCTTCACTTATCTCCTCATCATCATAATATAAATCTAGATAGACCAATCATAAGATTCGACTTTAATATTTTCTTTTTTGTTAGTCACATGGTTTTCATTAGTCATATATTCGTACTGATAGGGTTTCCTTTTCTTCAGATTCTTTAATCCATTAACACCTACCAACTGTTTTCTTCTCACATTATCATCATTTTCCTAATAAATGAATCAGCTACTGCCAAGTTTTCTGAACTTCATCACATGTTTCAGAGATCATATCCAGCAAATTACTGTTGAATATTTGGATGAAAAGCAGTTGTTTCTCTTTTCTAATCACCTAAGAACTGAAAAAAATGTAATTTTTTAACTTGTAAAAAGAAGTCATTTATTCTGTCTGTCAGTACGTACTGAAGTACACCCTGTCTAGCCAATTCTTTAATTACAAATGCCTCATACATCGTTTCCGGTTTTTGATAAGGCATTTTATCTGGATATCTAATAATAAAATATTTATTGTCTGAGTAGGAAGCAGATAATGGACCTAAAATATTCATAGCTACTATCTATAATAGTGTAGTTATAAAAATTTATATTTCGCTAAAAATGTCTCATAATGATATTTGGTATCTTCTCATCAAAAATCAATTTTAGTTTAATTATCTGGCATTATTCTACATGGAGAACTGCAACTTCCCATGAGGGAATGATACCATGCAACAAATACAACTATTTATCTTCGGTGAGTTATGTTGCAGTTTAACAGATAATTAAATTATAGCATAAACTGTAGAACACTTCCCACTGTCCTCATGTTCATTAGATTGCGATAAGTCGTTGATATCAGCTGAGTTAGTTGGCTATTTTTTAAAGTATTCTTGAAGTTTACGTATTTAGATAAATAAGTGATATGACGCAATGATTCTTAAGGCCATAGCTGTCAGTAACGAAAATGGGATGTAACTTTCTATCATTGGTTTTACTAAAAGAAATGTTCTACTCTATATTTAGCTTTTTCTTCAGATGTATTTGCAAATCCGACATCATAAAAATAATGTTTATGGTGTTTATATCGTCAGTTCGTCCAAAAGTAAATTACAGAGTTAATTGTTTCTCTTCAATGCAATATGAATTATTTTATGTGAAAAATTTAATTTGTTTTCATTTTATTAATTTATTATTATTTATTTTTCTATCATAATAAAACTTTCCTTTTGTGTTTAGGTTAGATACAGTTACGTTATGTTATGTGAGTTTAGTTTAGGCTACTTTTCATTGACAGGAACTTATTTTATAACAACGTTTTTCCTGTTGGTATATCATGTGTGATTGACAACTCGAGTTCTCATAAAATAATAATTTTTTATGCACGTTATAGTTTCAATTAACAGCTGTTTAAGGTTATATAAACATACCTGGAATCATTGCAAATGTTTAATACACCTTACAATCTTGTTTCCAAGTCATTCATACCTGTTTCATAAAGTTTGTACTGTTGTTCTTTAAAGGTTAGTTTCACTAACTTATTGATTATAATGTCTGTAATATATGTAATTTATGATATCTATAATGTATGTTGTATCAAATGGTTTACGATAATAATATTCCGCAATCTATGTTTATCGTATATGAACCGGTCTGAAAAGAAACCGTTGTCAACAATTGATATTTCTTGTTTACAGTGTGCTGTAAATACTATTAGTATAAACTCTTCTACCTATTCAAAATATCAAAGAAACTATATGAAAAATATAAAGGTTAACAAAGTAACAAGTCTAACACTAATGTCTCATGTAATGTATGAATGTGTGTTATAATGTTTATCAATTTTTATAATTTTTTTTCACTTTGTATAAGAATTATTAGCTTGATATCTTGGTTTGTAAATTACAAAGATCTTATGTGATATTTTCAATATTACGGTTGATAATAAGTGGTAATCTTATTTTTAATTAGCTACTTTAATCGCTAGATTAATTATCAAATTCTGATTCACATTAAATGATAAGATCAAAATTAAGAATAAAATTGTTTAACTTTCAACAGTTTCAATGAATCTTATTAAACCAGACAATAAAATGTCATACTGTTTGCTTGTATTGAAGTCGTACCGTAGCTACGCAGGAAGTCTGGAATTGCTAAGGTAAAGTAAAGCCAAAATGATCGTTCTTTGACACTGTTTTTCGCTCCGTGTCTGTCCACAAATAAGACTGTATTTTAAGATAATGATAAAATCACATCTATTAATGGTTTCTGACTGTGAATAGCAGTAAAATATTAGTAGTGAATTTTAATTCATCTTGCAGCCACTGATTTGATTTGTTAAAATGAAAATAGGTTGGAAGATGTCACAGTATCTAATTATAAACTGTGTAATGAAATAAAACTTCAACGATAGCCAACCCTACTTCGTTTTCCAGATATTTACACTGAGGATTTTGTAATTACTTTTAAAAATTGATGTCACGTGAGTGTGTGGCCCAATAATGTCACTGTATATGGAGTTTTGAATACTGTTCGAAAGTTTTTTTTGCAATATTACATGGGCCTAATAATTTAAATGAGATACAAGTTATTTTGGTTTTAAAATCAAATTTTCTATGATTCATACAGGCAGACTTCAAAATAAATATTTATTTTTTTTTCTATAACGTAGAAATTGTTTAAAAAACAGGAAGAAAAGAAATTCTTCGTTAGATCAAATTATTATTTCGTTTATCACGATGAACACTTTTATTATTATATTTTTCAAGATAAATGTAAATAAACTAAAGGAAAGAGAAGAACATTGATGAGAAACGAATATAAATCCTTATTCATCTTCATATGTTTATGTGAAATACTCGTCTTTTATTCTTAAAACTATGTGTTGTGTTCATTCTTTTATTTATCCACCTGTTGTCAAACTGGCATTGTGTGACCATTGTTTTTTTTTCCAATGTTGGATACGTACGTTCGTGTCCCATTCTCACAAAAATTTTCAGTTCAGGTTAATTTGTGCTACGTTATGTCTTGATTGCTGAAGAAACACAACAGAAAACTCTATTAACAAAATTGGAGAAAACAAAACCAAAAGTGAGAATAAATTATAAGTAATTTGGGATTTATATAATGTGATTAGTGAACAAAATTAAGATGATTAAATAAACAACTTAAAGGGAAAAGATACAGAGTACAGGTAAGACTCATATATCTTATGTAAAGAACTGATAATGATAAGTTTTTACAGATAGTCGTAAAATACCACAAAATCTAAAGACGAAGATTAGGAAAACATATCATTATACAACTTTTGTAGCACATTTAGCTTTTGCATAAACATACATGAGAATAAATATACGGTTATTTTAACTAAATATGCGCAAGAATATTAAAGATTATTGTGACTCAGGCATGGAATATCAAAAACGAAAGACACGACCACACTTTACAAACGTTGCATTACATCAAGTTCCAAGTTTATCAGTACCATATGTTACTTATGTAGAAGTATATGTGACATTTTTCTAGAAATCTGGAAGTGATGGAGAAAAATGGTTATCATTTCTGGATTCAGCGAACAGAATTACTGTATAACTTTAACTGGCGATAGAAACTTATGTATTTTGTTTCAGAAAGTCTATTCTAAATAATTATCCTATCTACATGTCGTGTGAAAGTGAATTTCATTATCACAACAGAACAATACAGAAAGGATTTTATTAGTTTGAAAATATATCACAAATAACAACATTTTTAATGTACATTTTATAATCTCCTGGGTATGCTTGTGGTGGCTCATACTTGCATTACATTAATTTAACAGTGACATTAATTTAGAAAAACACCAATGTAAAAGGGAAGACCACTCTAAAATATAACAAAATAGGTAGAATGGAAAGTTAGCCCTTACGAAAATTAAACACATTGAGACTTGTAATGTTCTAATCGTGTGTGTGTGTAAGTTTGTGTGAAACATTGCCATCGTTTTAAAATATGAAAAAATCCCTCTTGAGGTGTAGGCGTTGCAAACTGATATTTTTTCCTTATAAACTTATCAGAATGTATGTCAGACCTCAACGTCACATATTAAATATTTAGTTTTCCTTATACTTAAGAAAAAAATAAATATGTAACATCACCATAAGATTTTAGGCCTAGAAGTACCATCAGAACGAAATTTAATTCAGTCGT
The DNA here is from genome assembly GCF_004210375.1 of Tachypleus tridentatus. Lineage (NCBI taxonomy): Eukaryota > Metazoa > Arthropoda > Merostomata > Xiphosura > Limulidae > Tachypleus > Tachypleus tridentatus. Next base: position 154,786,736 of record NC_134830.1, read on the forward strand.
TGAAGAACGTTAAAGCTTGATAAAGAGTTTAACGTTTTAGACCTGGTAAAATAATCCAGGATTCAGTTGGTATCTTTTTATAAATTAAAACAGCGTAAAATATATTCTTCAAACGTTAAATGCTGAAAAATATGGCAGTATGAAATTATTTCCTACAACCCACAATTGGTAAAAAAACAAAACAAAGAAAAAGCTACCATTTTATACATAGATACAATCATTCCTTAAAACCGACTTTAAAGTTTTTCTCTCACCCGCCCACCCTATACACCTGTAAAATAACTATTTCTATATATACTTGTCTTTGATGTTATATTTTCTAGTTTACTTCACATAAATCGTCTGTCGTTGCTTTTCCGAACAATAATTTCAAAACATTTCGACCAGCGTCTATTAAACCACGTTTTTTGGGAAGTCCGATCAGAAATCGGAAAGATATCTATAATATCCTTTAAATCTAATAACAAATCTTCAATCTTAAGAAGATATCGTTTATCTTAGGTATTATAGTTCTTAATTACTATTTCCTGTAAGATCGTTACTAAACATAAGATAGCTGTTCCCTGATTTCTCACTTGAAATTACGTCATGTTTCCCGAACCATTGTCATCGAAACTAACGCGACGACTTACGTAAAAAGATTTCTTGTACGATATTAGTTCTTCTCGTATTCAAACTATTAATCAAACGGACATTATAAGTAAGATATAAATAGAAAAAGTAATTCTTAAAAAAGGTACTTCTATAGTATAAAAGAATTCCCAGTAAAACAGTACTTTGACAAATGTTCCCTTCATATGAAACAACAAACAGGAGGAATTATGTCGAATTTCCCACCATGCTCTTCGTATGGTATCTGTCACAACATCAGCAAAATAACGTTTATGTTGACTAGATTTAGTATATTATTCAATCTTTTGTAATTTCAAGTACAATTATTTATACAAGTTAGGCTAAACGATTTATGCCATTTGTTTTATAGTAATCTATTCTACATAAGAACATTTTACAATAAAATCTTAAAGCTTTATGGGGAGATTGTTATACGATAGGCTGAGTTACATTGTACGAATTTGTGTTTGTGTATCTGTTTGTGTCTGTAAAATAACTATGGATATACACAACTTCCTCGCAGACCAAGCGAGTAGCTTGTTTGTTTTTTATTGGTCATAGTTTCATAAGGGAAATGATTTTTACTGTTTATTTTTTCAGGTTTTCTTTCTACTTGTGATTATTATCGTCCATACTGTCAGAAGTGACGCTAGGAACGAAATAACCGAAAACATTTACAATGGTTATGGAGGTCATAAAGATTAAAGGGGAAATAGAAGCGCTGTTGCCAGAGATAGGAATAAAAGTGGTTTTACCAGTAAACCAGGATTTGTAATTAATAGTTGAAATGGAAAATACAAGAATATGTTTGAAAAAGACCCAAACTTTGGCTTGGGTTTTGACAGTGGCCTTAACTGGTTGGGAAGAGAAACACGAACAGCAAGACAATGAGAAATCGATTTCGGAACTGATCGAAGAGGAAGAAGATTGGGATAGTGAAATAAGAAAAAACGAAAGTTTTTATTTGGATGCATGAAATCACACTGCTGGATGATAATTGGTAAGAGCTCAATTAATTTCGATGTTGAAGTTAATATAAATAAATGAGTATCTCAAAATTTAAATACGAAAGCGTTTCGGATAAATTTAATGAATTTAACCACTTACTATTAAACTCGACTTGTGAGTCTGTAGATCGCCTGTTAAAATTCCTATCGTATCAAACGTGCTTGCACTCTCATTGGAAAGAGTGCAGCCCAAAATTATCAAAATTCTTGACTTATGTAATATTCTGCTCTTTTAATAACTGTCATACAATATCGTCAGTAGTTTGTTAATTTTTGGAAGAACCTGCTTTGTTAACTTTACTGTTTTTAAAAGTTTTGAATATTTTATAAAAATGCTGCTCCATGAATGTTAAGAAAAGTAATTTGTTTTTTAAATAATGCATAATGTCTAAGAGCTTAAAATTTCTACACATTAAAAATTATTATTCTGAAATGAGAAACATGAGGGCCTTAGGTCAAGTTGTTTTCTTAAAGTAAAGCTACATATTGGGCTATGAGAAATTTGTAATCACATAGAACCACTCAAGTCATTGCTAATTCGTTGGGATATGAGTGAGGACTGTTGTATTTGTACCGAATAAAAATTTTCAGTTTTATTAAAGGGTAAGATTGGAACATTTTAACTTCTACTTTACATGTAACTGTGAAGAAAGAGTTGGAGATTCATAAGTTGAATAACCTGTATGATACGTTATATCTCACACAAGATATTTATATATAAGTCTGTTATATAAACATTTTATGTAAATTGAACATACATAAATTGAAAATTTACGTGTGTGTATATATACAGATTATTGAATAGTTCATATGAAACCAAATACAACTGTAACAAAATAATTTGTAGTATTTTTAAAACACAAACATCCTGCGATTAACAAAGGGAAAGTTTGCAGCTATGTGTTAACCTGAAGTTAAACTAAGATTGTGGAAACATTGTTCCCAACTCTATCTGAATAAAAGTTTTAACACCCATATCAAACGTCTTGAGATTAATTTTTTACTTCAATAAAGTTTCTCGTGAATACGAATAAACTTCCCTTATCCTTTAAAAATCATAAAAGTTCTTACAATAACTTATGACAATATCGACAATTCTGTGGTTTTAATTCTATTGATATGAAAGTTCATACACGTTTTCTTTTTTCACTACTTTTTTAGGATACGGATTATCGATAAAAGAAATGATATTCTGAAATCTTACCTTTATTCAAATAACACCAGAAGGTTATATAGTACAACAAAAATATATTCTTCAACTTATTGTAAACTGAATATTGAAATAAAAATTGCATTGAAATTTAGTTTGATTATTTTGTGGTTATAGAAAACACAAAAGAATAAACTGAATCAAGTAAGAAATAAAGTTTGATTTACATTTAAAAGAAAACTTTCGTTAATCTGTCTCTCTGTGTATTTCTTCTGTTCCAGGATCATTTTTCGATACATATTGAAATGCTTGCTTAGGTTAGTTTATGTAGAACATATTTCCACTGTTGAAAATTCGAAGAAGAAATGTTCTAGAAGAAATATTACCACGTGGTGAAATGTTTGACTCTGAGATTTGTCTTTTATCTGTACTGACATTCTTGTTATCGATATTTGATCTATAAGCCAGCTGATAGCATCAACTAATTACAGACTAAACTAAACGAAAAACGAGCAGCGGAAACTTTCAGATCATTTAAGAAAAACTACACTTAAGTTTACATATTTCTCCATTTTTGTCAATTCCAGTTGCAACATGAAATATTTTTATTGATATATTTTCGTCTTTTCCATTTCAATAGTTATTTGAAACAGTATGGAGGAACGAACTCACTGGCTTTACTTTATGTTAATATTTCCAGGTTTTCTGCATTTCAACAGTTTTATTGTGATATATTAAAACAATATGACATTTATTGTCGAGTTTAATAAGATTCATCAAAACTGTTAAAAGTAAAGCAGTTTGTTATATTCAGTAGCTTCTGATCTTATCAACCAATGGGGATCAGAATTTGATTATTAATTGAGTGATTAATATAGGTGATTGAGAATAAGATTTACACTTATTATCAGTCATAATGTCGACAATTTCCCATAAAATTTAGGTTGTTTCTAAACAAGATATCAAACTAATAGTGTTGAATAATCATGATAAAAAGTGAATTGAACGAAAAACTGATAAACATAATAAGATAGATTTACACACCACATGAGACATTAGTGTTAGGTCTATTACATTGTAAACCGTTACATATTCTAAATAGTTCTTTAAAGATTTTGAACAAGTAAAAGTGTTCATCATAATATTATTACAACCACACTCTATTCATGTTTCTATATAAACAGTCTTATATACGTCAAACATAGTTTTCGGAATGCTATTTAAGTTAGCCATTTAATACAACATACATTATACATATTATAAATTAAATATATTATAGACATTATAATCAATAAAGTTACTGAGAATAACCTTAAAAAAAATTGAAATATATATTAGAAGTACGCACCTATGCTCAGAAACATAATAGTAAAGTATATCAAACACTTGAATTGATTTGAGATCTATTTATACATTCTCCAAGAGCTGTTAATTGAAAAAATAAAGTTGGTAAACGAACTTATTTAATGAGAACATGAGTTGTTAAGCATACATGGAGTGCCAACTGAGAAAACATTGTTACGATACAAGTACCTGTCTGTAGAAAACAGCGTTCGGAATGTTTATTTACATTCAGTTGTATGTGAGTTTTCATGATGGCAAAGCCACATCGAGCTATCTGTTGAGTCCACCTTTGGTTCAGTTGTCTTTATTGTGAAACATAGAACATTAAGTAAATAAGAAATAATTATTGGACGCACCGTAGAGCTTGTTTTGTCTGCAAGACTAACTAACGTGTGTCTTAATTTACGTTTCTTATATAGTCGTACAATATCTCTGAACTTTCTGTACTGGGATAAAATGTATCTGAATATTCTTTACTGGTACAAAATCAATCCGTTTCTGTACTGCGGTGTACGGTATCTATGCGCACTATAACGGCATATAATATGACTGGACTTTAATTTCCATACTGGGATAAAATGTATCGGAAATTATATTTAATGATACAATCTCTCTGAACTTTTTTTAGTGCAAAAAATTAATTTATCGTTCTAAACTGTAACACAAAACGCTATAATTCTAAGATACTTTCTCTTCTTAAAGGGCAAGCAAAGAGCAACAATATTTAACTGAAACATTTATGATATAAATCCGTACTTGTAATAAACGTGAAATATTTTTCTAAAACTCTTGTGATGTAACAAAACATTTGCAATTAACATATGACAATTTACTAGAACACTTTTGAAATAAATATTATTTGCTTTTATATCTGATGAAACAAATTAATGTTTGTCATTGTTATTAAATACTTGCCTTGATTTTGGAAAATTCTTCGTAATTATGATTTTCTGTTATATTTCTGCTACACTTCCTGGCCCGCCATGGCCAAGCGCGTTAAGGTGTGTCGTGGGTTCGCATCCGCGTGGCGCTAAATATGCTAGCCCTCCCAGCCGTTAGGGCCTGATAACGTTACGGTCAATCCCACTATTTGTTGGTAAAAGAGTAGCCCAAGAGTTGTCGGTGGGTGGTGATGACTACCTGCCTTTTTTCTAGTCTTACACTGCTAAATTGGGGACGGCTAGCACAGATAGCTTTGTGCAAAATTCCAAAACAAACAAGCTACACTTCCTTCTTGGCGTATTTACAATTGAAATATACATATAACGTAGTTCATTTGTTCTGATACTGTTCTTTAATGTGTACTTTAATCAAAACCACATGAAAAACAAAGTGGCAAGTTTATTTTATAATATGCATATCATTTGTTTTTTTCAGCTGCAGCACAGAGGCTTCTAAAACGGCTCAAAGTTATTATTATTTTATTAATATTTTAAGTAGAAACTACTAACTCTTCATCACCTCTTGATCGATTTGAGAGCTAATTACAATTGGTATACTTGATCGTACCAAAAGTATCATAGATTAATTAAGTATAATCCTCCCCGAATAATTTTAATTGAAGGTAGGTTGATAGGAATCATGAATAATAATAAAATTCTATCAAATATACTCACTCCCTACCGCTGGTATAAATAGTGTAAGAAAATATAGGTAGTAAAAAGGACACAAAAATTGTCTTGTAGATTAATTTACTCAAATTCTGCTTTACAGATTTTGAAGTGCCCTTGGCTATTTAATTTTTCGTCTTGTTTTATCAAATAATGCTTTTGATAGTAAAAGATGTGTTTTCAGTTATATCTTACTGGAACTATCAGAGTTAACATCTCAACTGCTTGTTTTATTTTTGTTTTTGAATTTCGCGCATAGCTAATCGAGGGCTATGTGAGCCTACCCGTCCCTTATATAGCAGTGTAAGACAAGAGGGAAGGCATCTAACTATCACCACGCTCCGCCAACTCTTGGGTTATTCTTTTACCAACGAAGAGTGGGATTGACCTTTACATATATAACGCTCCCACGGATAAAAGAGCAAGAATGTTTGGTGCGACCACGATTCGAACCCGCAGCACTAATTTACGGGTCGAACGCCGGGGACTTTTGGCGGGTGTGAGCTGAGAGATAGGCGAGTTTTCTGCCAACTTTTGAGTTTATAGGAATAGTGTAGGAAAAATTTATAAACCTTTTCTGCGACAACCACCTTCACTTATCTGGGCAAAGATAAATTACTATACTCACTTGGACAAAAATAATTACCCATATTGTAAGAAACAGCACCAGTTGAATGAGAAGAAAAAAAGAGACGGATTCAACTAGGTCGACGAAAGTGCGGGTCGCCAAGGAAAAAGCGATGCTGACCACTGCAGCGTGAAATGCAACCATGACTCCGGAAAACCAAAAAACATCCATAACGAGTGGTCTGAAAAACAAACAAAGAAGTCAACTTCGCTTGGTGGCCAAAAACTAGAATTAATTTAGAATTTAGAAAAAAAATCCCCGTTACTAGCACGTTGTAATGTTGCAAAAGCAAAATTAACATCTCTGGAATGTGATAAAGAAAACAATAAAAAGAATATAAGAGAAAAACGAAAACCAGAAAGAAAAATAGTTAAGTAATTCAAGTGAAAATTCTGAAAACGAAGATGAAGGAGAAGAATCTTCTCATACTGAGGTAGAGATAGTTCCTTCCTGAAGGAGAAGAAACTTGTCATACTGAGGTAGAGATAGTTCCTTCCTCCACTAAAAATAATACGAATGATGTTACTAACTTAAACAAAACCTTGGATGTTGATAACCCAAAAACTAATAAAGAAGAAAAAGCTAGAACAAAGCGATGAACTAACATGAAAACCAAGAGTTTCTCTAGTAGTGTCTAAAATAAAAAGTAGAAATTCATTACAAAATGAAACTACAAACCAAAAAACACACCACTTAAAACAAAACACCCAAATATTCTATTCTTATTGAAGGTGTGCCTGGCACATATAATAAACAGCAACTAGCAGCAGAAATTAGCAGACGTGAACCAGATGTTGAAATAGCTTGCGTTAAGCGTTTACCTGGGGGTGGTGTCCCTGTCCGAGATTAAGGTGTTGCTGACCTAAATAAACTACTTGAAGAATGGCCAAAGGACGCCTTCGCACCTGGGAACATAAATATACAATTACTAGAAACTAATCCACAGCCTAAAGCAATAGTAATCCGCAGGGTGCACTACTCCATCACAAAACAGGATATTGAGCAAACATTACACAAACTAAATATACGATACACTAAGGTGGAAAAAAGTATCTCCAAGGTCACAAACAAAGCAACAAATTTAGAAAGAGTTTACATGGAACAACATTACAACATCTTGAAACTGATAAATAATGGTATCATTTTGTGGTACCAAATATTCCAAGATGATCACTAAAAACATCAGCATTAGAAGTTACACAGTGTTATAATTGCCAACGATATGAACACGTTTATGCGGCATGTCTAGCAACACCGAGGTGTTGCGGATGTGGCGGTGAACACCACATGTAAAAAAGATCAAGCTGAACCAAACTGCTGTAACTCTGGGGAAACACAAACAGTAAATTATAAAGGATGCGACAAATAAAAAGATAAAACAACGCATTTATGATATAAAAACAATAAAACCAACACAAGATAACACACCTAAAACCACAAACACACACAACTAGAGGTCCATTTACCTATGCACAAATGTTGAAAGAAAACACTACACAAACAAAACCACTAATAAAGAAACAACAAACTTCAACCAAAACAGTGAGCAATTTACAAGAACTTAACAAAATCACAGATACAACAAACAATAAGAAAATAACAATCTTACAGTGAAGAAAACACAAACGATGAAACAAATCTAATGGTAAACATAATTAAAAACATTGTTACAGAGATCATTACAAAATTTACAAAACCGACCCAATCAAAATATAGCATAGACCTATTCATAGACATCGCTAAAAAACACATAACATCACATATTCCGAGTGGGAGACTCAATAACAGATATTAACCCTGATATTCTTATAATAAGTCTAACACAAATTTATCCTCAGAATAGATTCAAAATATGTAACTATACGTCAATAAGAAGAGATAGAAGAAATAATTAAGACACCAACAGAAGAATTATGTTATAATATAAAAAACACCTTAACGATATTACACTTATACATTTCTACCATAATATAATAAAATTATATATAATTAATTTTTTAACCTGTAATTACGAAACTATGTTGATCTAAATATAAGTTACATATGCGAAGTTAATCCAATAAAAGCGCTTAAACTTGAAGAAAATGTTTCACATGCCTATGTAAAACGTCATGTAAGATATCGGTCTAACATATTTAATATACAGCTTCACCTACGAATAAAAGTGGACCGTTGTTAGCTTTTCGTTCTTAGGATTAATGACAGCTGATTTAGAACAAGAAACCCATATGATACAAAAATATCTGTTAGGCCAAGCAAACAAGATTAGCTGTTTCTAGATCAAGTTTTCAAAACTATCACAGGAGTGGACGGGGTTGTTAATGATTATTCATTGTAAACTTTTCTGAACAGTTTTAGTGTATTTTAGAAAATTATCCTAATCAAGAACGTTTAGCATCAGGAAATGTTATATTAAGTATTAAGCATAGATGGTGATGTGTGATAGAACTATGACAATTTTATAGTATTAATGACAAGAATCTGGCAGTCTAGATTCCATGGCGTTACTATAAATAAGTTATTAACACTGTTTAGAGAAGAAAACGTATTCGTAAAGCTCTGCTCCGAATAAAATGGTTGTGATCTTTTAAATTTCTTATTTCATGGTATTTATTAACGTGTATTAATAAAATGTCTATTCAAAGCAACATTAAAGATGAAAGTGACATCTGGCCATCTATTTTATTTTAAGAAATGAAAGAAGTGGCGGTAAAACTAATTATATTCACTCTTGGTGCTTTACTATCAACTACAGTCAGAAATCTTTATTAGATGGGATTTTATCATAATCTTAAATCAAAATATCCTTAGCTCACGGGTACATAAACAAAAATAAACTTTTTTCGTTTTTTATTCTGTTTAAGTCACACTAGACAGCACTATGTTCCAGAAAATCTTTAAAATGAAATATTTATTAATCAAATAAAATCATGGTTTCAGAACATTTACAAAAGAAACTTAAGTTTAGAGATTTCTCCATTTTTATCAATTCCAGTCCAAACATAAAATACATCTATTAACATATATTCATCGTTTCCTTTTCAATAATTAACTGAAACAGTGTTGTAGAACAGTGTTTTTTCCTTTAATTTAGGGTAACACTTCCATATTTCCTGCATGGTTACAGTTTTAATGATATTTAGGAAAACAGTGTGACATGTTGTTGTTCAATTTAATGAGAATCATCAAAACTGTTAAAAGTCAAACAGTATTGTTAAATTTGCTAGCTTCTGGTCTAATGAACCAATAAGGATCATAATTTAATAAGACATCTAGCGATATATTCGAGACAACATAACTTGTAGACATTATAAATTAATTATATTACAGATATTATAATCAATAAATATAGTGTAACTATCCTTAAAAGAAGAGTAGAAAATTCTTTACGAAGCACGTACAAATTACTCGGAAACATGCTAGTAAAGTAAAGTAAATATTCACATCGATTTTAGATCTGTTTACAGCTTTTGATTGAAACAATAATGAAGACAGAAAAACATTTAATGAGAACATGAATTGTTAATCATACATACTATACCAATGAAAAAAAATGTTATTTAATAAGTACCTGACAATAAAAATTCACGTTTAGAAAGTTTATTTATATTCAGTTTTGTTTGTGTGTTTTTATAATAGCAAAGCCACATCGGTCTTTCTGCTGAGTCTTCCGTATATTCAGTTGTCTCTACTGTAAAACATAGAATAATAAATCATTAAGAAGTAATTATTGAACGTACCGTGTAACGTATAATTCAAGTAAAATGGTAATTTTTTTCATCTAAATACCCTTAAGTTAACTCATTTAAAATGTTTGTCATCACTTAACGTCACGATACCAAACCTAAACTCGTTTGGAGTGTGACAAACAAATAAATAATAATAATGTGTAAAATAAAAACCAACAAGTTAACGTTTTTGCATAAAATAATTGAGATTATAACATAGGGAAACAAATAACTGTGTATTTTACTTTTGTACGAAATTATATAAACCCCATAAGGCTTATTCAACACAATATCAAACTTTGAAACAACATCAGTGTCAGAAAGAAAACTAAAAACATTTCTATAAAGTTTGCAGTGTTGATTTGTGATTTAAATTTGTTTATCAATATATCTCGAAAAGAATCTAGTTACAAAGTACGACTTTCGTATGATATAAAATCAGTAAATAGTAATCTGGATCATAAAAGTTTCGTAACTCAGAGCTGTGGCCTTCACTGTGACGGCGTCATTACAACACATTATATAAATTCGTAATTTTGAAGAATATTTTTAACATAACCAACTCACTTGAAGGTGATATCAACGTATTTCAACTTATGGCATTATAATGAAAATGAAGTTAGTGGTAAGTGTTTTACAGTTTACTCTGTAAGTTAATTATCGGTTGAACTGAAGCACAGCTCACCGGAAACGAATAGTTTTATTTGTAGCATGGTATCATTCCATGATAAGTGGCAAAATAATATGAGATAAATAGACCAAATTGAATAAATAATCTTTACGTTGAGTAGATTCACTAAATTAATCAGTCATTTCTATTGCAGTTATTAATAAAAATTAAGCTAAACAATTTAGACAAAACATGAATAATGCCATTTATTTTATACTTAATTTGATCTAAGTATGAACATTCCGCAATAAAATAGTAAAACTTTCAGGAGAAAAAGTTATAGAATAAGCTAATTTGCATCGTACCAGTTTGTGCAGCTGTATGTTTCTGTGAAATAACTTTGGAATTCCTCGCGGAAGAAGCACATAGATTGGTTGTTTAATGATCCTAGCTTAATAAAAAATGAAATTTATTTTTTTTTTTTACAGAATTTTATTCTACTATTGGTGATTACGGTCTACACTGTAGGAAGTTACGCTGAAAACGGAAGTAACAAAATAACCCGAAACATCCACAATAGTAAGAGTGGTTACGGATATATAGGGGGAAATAGTAGAGCTCTTAAGAGACGTTGCAAGAAAAATGGTTTTAATAAGAAACCAGATTTCGGAATATGAAACGGAAATGAAAGGTACAAGAATAATATGTTTAGAAGAGACGTAGGCTTGGTTTTTGACAGTGACCCTAACTTAATAGATGGGTTAACAAGAGAAACACGAACAACAAGGCAAAGACATTTCGGTGGAAGAATAGAAAGTGATATAAGATTGAATCGTGAGCTAAGAATGAATGACAGTCTACATTTGGACGCATAAAATCGTATTGGTGGAGAGTAATTGGTAACAACACACTTAATTTCGATGTTCATGTTAGTATAAATAAGTAAGAATATCAACATTTAAAAACGGAAGAGTTTCAAAGTTTCACTTTTCAAATAATAAAGTTAATCGATTTAACCACCAGGCCATACCTCTCGGCTCGTGAATCTGAGGATCGCTGGTTGAAATTATGCTTTCCCTCTCATTGGTCAAAGTTTACCCCAACATTTTCAAAATTCGTGACTTATGTAATGTCTTTTTTATTAATATGAACATTATCCCACAGGATAAAAGAATGTCATTGGTATGTTAAGTTTTTGGAAGAAGCTGGTTTGATAACTTTATTGTTTTAAAATATTTGAATATTTAAAAAATTGCCACCTTCTAGTGGTAAATATAAGTCGTTGGTTTTCCTGGTAATGTGTAATGCCTAAGAGTTTAAAATTTATACACATTAAAAAACGTATCAGGTATGAAATGAAAACATAAGGTCCTTATGTCACTTTGTTTATTTAATGCAAAGCAACAAAGTGAGCAATGTGATCTTTGTTTGTCGTATAGAACCAATACCAGATATTAGCGATTTAAGTTACTAAAGTCATTGATAAGACGTTGGGGGAAGAAAGAGAACAGTTGTGTTTGTGCAGCATAAGTAATCTTCGATTTTATTAAAGGGTAGGAATGGAACATTTTAACTTCTACTTCACAATTAGCTGAAAGGAAATAAGAGGAGATTCATAAATAGAATAGCGTATGTGATATATTATTTGTTGCAAAAAATCCCACTGGTGTATATATATATATATGTCTGTTATAATAACGTTTAATGGAAATTGAACTCATATGAACAGAAAATTATCTATATATATGTATAAATAAAAGTATAGTGCATATTGAAACCAATTACAACTGTAATAAAATAATTTATAGTTATCTTCAAACATCAACTTTTCAGGATAACAAAGAGAAAGTTTGCAGCTCTTTGTTAACCTGAATATAACCTACACAGGTGGAAACGTTGTTGTCTACTTTATTTTAATAAAAGTTTTAATACCCATACCAAACGTCTTGAGATAATTTTTCCTTCAAGTTGGTTTCTCGTTATCATGAATAAACTTCCCAATACTTTGAAAATTATTAAAGTTAATTAAATAACTTACTTAAAACAACATCGACAATTCTATGCTTTTAATTCAACTGATATTAAACTTTATATGTGTTTTTTTTTTCCCTTTTACAGCTTCTTAGAATTGGATTATCGCCAGTAGAAGTGATGTTGTGAAATCTTTCTTTTGTTCAATCAACAACCCGTAGGTAATATAGTGAAAGAAAAATTTATTGAAATTACTGTAAACTAAATTTTGATATGAATAAATTTTGCATTGAAACTATTTTAATTTTTGTGTAACAGAAAACAAAGAACATTTTGTTTGTTTGTTTTTGAATTTGCATAAAGCTACTCGAGGGCTATCTGTGCTAGCAGTCCCTAATTTAGCAGTGTAAGATCAGAGGGAAGGCAGCTAGTTATCACCACCCACCGCCAACTCTTGGTATACTCTTTTACCAACGAATAGTGAGATTGACCGTCACATTATAACACCTTTAAGGCTGCAAGGACGTAATTAAACAGCGGTAGCAAACTAAACATAAATATGTGAGACAACATATATTCATTCACAAAAATGTTTTGTTCCTGTTTATATGAACAGTAACTGGATAGTGGTGCTGGACTGTACAAGACAGTTCAGTTGTTTCTTTACATTTAAGTACAAAACAGCAGAAGGGACTTCTTCGGATATGTCTTTCACGGGTATCGAAACGTTCAGCATCCTGGGACATTATATAAAATATAAGTGGTTATTAGGGGGTGGGATAACTGGTACCTCGGCGAAAAGTCCTAATATGCTACACTTTGTATGTTCTTGTTTTGATAGGAAGTTGTTTTTGTGTCATCATAAGAAGATATGTTACAAAATGTTAAACTCAAATTTTACAACGAAGTGTAAGAATTATAATCAGTGATGTCGAGAGAACCCGCTTTTAGAGAAATATATATGCAAGAATTCTAAGTGTGATTCATGTTCTGAAGTCAAGTTTTAAGTATGAAAGATTTAGTTTTCTCGGAGATTGCAATAATTTTATTAGAATATGCCGATGCTATAACTAAACCAACAGACCAGAGTATCGTATGAGAGTATCGTATAATGAACGATATTACTTTAAAGTAACACCTACAACTTCTCGTGTTAGGCCTAACTAAGCCTGTTAAATTTGACTGAGCCTTCACATTTCAAGAAATTGAAAGTAGGGGTTGTACAAAGTGCCAATATGTTGTTTTAAACGAAATCGAAACTCAAGACAAGTTGTTTAGTTAGATATAAGTTATCACACTGAGACTTCTACTCTGCTCTTCGACCCTTAAATGCAAACGAGATGATGAAAACTTTGTGTCTCAAGTAACATCAAAAAAGAATGTTTTAAATGTATTTAAAATTGTTTTTCTTATGGCTTTAAACAGAAATTGGATCAACTAAACTCAGAAGGGCCTTTAGGTAAAGTTCCAGCGTCATTTATTCACGATTCTTTTGGATATGACATGCATCTTGAAGATTATATGTTTTGGAACGAATGCAAAAGTACTTTATTTGTAACTTACGTTACAATTGACGTCAAAACACGAGATAAACAACATCCAATCACCTTATAGTTAAGTGATTTTTTATTATCAGCAAGTGCTCCGTTTTTTATCCTGGTTTCTAACAACACTTAAACATAAACATCAATTGAACTGCTGCATAACGATATAAACAACAAAGCTTGAAATTACTTAAAATCGTTGTCTGGTAATCGAAATCGTTAAAATCCTGCTTTATTCCAAACAACAAATTATTATCAAGCAAAACATTGAAGGATTAATTTTTGTCCACGTGACTAACGTGGTTGGTTTAACCTCAAAAAGGCACTTGTAATGGATATTAAAATGTATGTGTTGGAAAGATGAGATGATAAAAGGTGTTTAATGTATAATGGAGTGAAAACAGTAATGACATTATTACATTTTCGTTTGTTGTTTTTTTTCCAAACTTTGTGAAAATCGTGTTGTTGTTTTTAAATAGATTTTTCAGAGTGAACAAGTTGCTTAATGACAGTTGATTATCTAAAGGGTTGAAAATATATTTAAAACTATTTCTACGTATGAATTACTTCGAACCTTGCGCATTGAAGACTCCTTTATATTTTCTTCTGTGGAATGTCATAGCTTCGTCAACGACGACTTGTTCTTACTACACAATGCAAGAAAACAAGTTGAAACGAAACTAAGATAATTAATTGAGCAACTGAAGTGCTTATCTAAGAAAGTAAACAAATACTCTTAGTACCATTAGAGAAATGGAAATTTTTTTTCATTGCTTTTGAACAACAGGTACAAAGATATACAACTTCGTTTTCCAATATAAAAAAAAATATTATGAAGCAAATTAACTTCATTTTTTTAGTTATGAAGCTGTAATAAGATAATGTTGCTTTTGTTTGCTGTTTTATATAAAATTTTACACAATGTATACCTGTGTTTCACCTACTGTGGGTATCGAAATTTTAACGTTATAAGCTATTAGAATTGAGAAAGAACTACTGGGGCATTAATTATCATAACATTAATATAAACAATGGATTAAAAAAGCTTCATTTTAACCTAAGTAAAACGAACCGACGTAACGTATTACTTTTACGCTTGTTTTGGTTTTTCTTATTTTTAATTCTTTATTATTATTATAAACAAACAATATTATAAAAATATACCAGTTATAATATATATTATTACTTAAAATAATATATAATTATTTTGCTTGTTTGTAATTAAACACAAAGTTAAAAAACGGGCTATTTATTTTCTGAAAAACCACTGATATAGAAACCTGGTTTCTAGCGTTGTTAGTCCACAAACATACCACTGTGCGATAAACGAAGAATGAACTTAGCTCTTTTATTTCTCACAAATATTCCCTTAAGTTATAATAGTGCCAAATCACCGCCACTATACAAATACGTAACCTTCCAGAATACCTTTAACATGTTAACTAGATTACAGCTAAGATCGTTCTTCCTTTTTAAACTTCACGCAAAGCTACACGAGGACTATCTACACTAGCCGTCCCGAATGTAGCAGTGTATGATTAAAGGGAAAGCACCTAGTCATCACCACTCACTGCCATGTTTTACGCTACTCTTTTTACCAACGAGTAGTGGAATTAGCCACCATATTATAATGCTTCTCCAAGGCTAAAAAGGCGAGTATGATTGATGTGACGGAGATTCGAACCTGTGATTCTTCGATTACGAATCGAATGCCCTAACCACCTGGACATGAAGGACTTATTCACGATTTAAATTATTTTAATCGAACAAAGACGTCCGACAAGGTTAGGTGGTTGAGATGGCACTCGACTCATAATTGATCTGAGTATCACGGGTTCGAATTCTCATCACACTAAACAGCTCACCCTTTTGGTCGTCGGGCGTTATAATGTTACAGTCAATCCTTCTATTGGTAAAAGAGTAATCCAAGACTAGGCGGTAGGTGGTGATGACTAGCTGCCTTTCCTCTAGTCTTACACTGCTAACTTAAAGACGACTAACGCAGATAATACTCGAGTAGCTTTGCGTGAAATTCAAAACAACTCAAACCAACTGAACATAAAAGTTAACATCTTTAATAATTTTGTTGCTAAAGGTATTTCGCAATAAAGAATAAATGATATACCTACATTTATTTTTAAAATTTGGGAACATACTGATTAATTTCTTGAAGATATTAATTTAAAGCTCAAAATTAAGTGTATCAAATGTTGATTCTGTTATTGAAAATACATGTCGTTTGTAATGAAGTAATATTTTGACTTGTTGTTATTCAATGATTTTAGGACCACATTATTTGAATTACATATTAATAATCTGAAATATGTTTCCCTCAAGATTGAGTAAATGTCATGAAAGAATTTTCCCCGTGTTTGTTGACCAATATTTGCAAATTATCGAATCATTGGTAATCTTAGCCAAGTAAATACAATGTTAAGTTCTGTTTTGGTTTGTTTCGAATTTTGCGGTCAGCTACACGAGAACAATCTGAGCTAGCCATCCCTAATTTTGCGCTAAGACTAGATGAAAGACAGTTAGCCATCACCATCCAACGTCTACACTTGGGCTACACTTTTACTTAAAAATAGTGGGATTGGCCGTCACATTGTAACGTTCCCAAGTTGAAAAGGCGAACATGTTTCGTGTGACGGGAATGTTCAGTTACTGACGTATGGCAATGTAAAAAACAAAGTAAACGAATTACATGATATATATAAAAACATAGTTACGTTTGTTTGTGTCGTTTGTTTTTTATAACAAGAAAAATCAAACTTTATATTAAAAATTGCTATGCATTTCCATAATAAAAACATTCATTAATTCATTCATAACCCGAGGGTCACGGGTTCGGATCCCCATCACACCAAACCTGCTCGTCCTTTCAACTGTAAGGGTGCTATAACGTTTCGGCCAGTTCCACTATTCGTTGGTAAAAGAGTAGCCTAAAAATTAGCGTTGGGTTGTGATGACTAATTTCATTCCCTTCAGTCTTACACAGCAAAATTAGAGACGGCTAGTGCAGATAGTCCTCGTGTAACTTTGGGCGAAATTCAAAACAAACAAAGAATCATTAATTCATACTTACTTCCCTCTAACAAACAGTGTTATCAGTATGTTTCTACCTGACCATCACAATAGTTGATGTCTCTGAAAATCTAAGATATCAGTGAGAGGTTTAGCGAAACGTTTTTTGTTTGTCTTGGGAGAGGTAAAATTTATTTTGTTAATCGGTGTCTTGAGAATGAAACAGTCATGTTTATGGAACTTTTAACTTGTGTTAAAATTTAGAAAGATAAATTATTTTTTTCGTACTAAAGAAAGTTCAGAGAGATTATATTGTAGAATACAATCTTTGTTTCATTATATCCCAGTATGGAAATTAAAGTCTAGTCATCTCATATGTCGTTATAGTACGCTTAGATACCGTACACTGCAGTTCAGAAACAGTCGAATTTTTTACGAGTAAAAATTGTCAAGATACATTTCATCCCAATACAGAAAGTTCAGAGATATTATACTATTATATAAGAAACGTAGATTAAGATACACGTTTTTTAGTTTTACAGCCAAAACAACCTGCTGTAGGACATATAGAGAGTTATTAACAGGAGTCGTGGCGATCCTTCAAGGTGGAGGATGATGGCTCTCTAAGATCATACATGGGTCCGGAGATAGCTAATGAACCCAATCCTTGATGCACAGGCCTTCTGGCTGTAATGGCAGGTCAGTTTAGGGGGAAGGAGAGGTTTCAGTAGTAGTTGGCGTTGTTTTATCTTTTCTCGCTTCTTTTCAAAATGTTGGAAACTTTTTAAACTTGGAAGACGTAAGTGCGTGAGTTGACTTAACGACTGAATGACGTTACACACCAGCAGACACACGATGCTTAACAATCAACAAGTTGAGTCCAATGGCAAGAAAACCAAGACGATTAGAACTTGAAGAACTGCTGCAGCCCTCGTCCGTCCATCCTGCCGTTGAGGAGTCCAGGGTGGGGTCTTGGGGTTGGGTCATTTTTTCTCAGGAACTCACTCTCGATCTTGCCAACATGGATGACACTACCAGGAACGTAAGCCTCCCGACGACATCGCTCTCAGGATCATTGTCACGCGCATACTTTC
Source organism: Tachypleus tridentatus (assembly GCF_004210375.1). Lineage (NCBI taxonomy): Eukaryota > Metazoa > Arthropoda > Merostomata > Xiphosura > Limulidae > Tachypleus > Tachypleus tridentatus. Next base: position 154,805,058 of record NC_134830.1, read on the forward strand.
TCACCACGACAAGGTGACGATCCGACTGGAGAGTTAAGAGGAGTAATAGTTTAATGATTTTCTATCTTCTGTCTTTCACACTCTGGTAACCCAAACTATCCCGTGTTTATAGTTATTGAAATTTTACTTCCCATACCAAATTATAAGGCAATCTATTATGAAACTCGTGATATATAACGTGGAAAACCTTAATTGTATTTCTTCCTTTTTTATCTTCATTCGCAGCGATAGTGTTGAAACTTTATTTGATAGGAAACAATATTTAACTTTCATAAAATTTTGTTAAAATTTGGTACACAGATGGATCTTTTTTACCCACATTTACAAACCTAATCTGATGTAAATATAAGCGACATTTGCGAAGTTATTCCACTAAAAGCGCTTAAACTTGACGAAAATGTTTCACATGCCTACGTAAAACGTCACGTGAGTTATCGGTCTTACATTTTTAATATTCAGCTTCACCTACCAATAAAAGTGCACCGTTTTTAGTTCATCGTCATTAGGATTAATTAATGTTGATTTAGAGAAACAAACCCATGTGATGAAAGGACGAGCAGATAGAAAAATATTTGTTAGACCAAGCAAACTATATTAGCTGTTTCAAGCTCAAATTATCAAAACAATCACAAGAGTCGACGGTTGTTATTGATTATTTATTGCCAACTTTTCTGGACAATTTTACTATATTTATTTAAAATTATCCTAATCAAAGAACGTACAGCATCAGGTGATGTTGAATGAAGCATCAGTATAACTGATGATGTTTGATAGAGCTATGTCGATTTCATAGTGTAAATGACAAAAATTTGTTAGTCTACACTCCATGGCGTTACTATAAATAAGCTAATAACACTGTTTAGAGAAGAAAACGTATCTGTAAAGCTTTGTTTTGAATAATACGGCTGTGATCTTATACATTTCTTATTTGATGGGATTTGCTAACGTGTATTGATAAAAAGTCTAATCAAATTAAATGTGAAAGTGATGTGCGGCGAAAAGGAAGAATTAAATGTGTGACTTAAAGGAATGAAATTAAAATTGCAGGCCAAACTGGTAGCTATACCTTTATGCCCTAAACTGAACGATCAACGTAGCCAGGCTAATTGATGAATGAATATATTCTTTAGAATTATTTATTGTCAATGTTACAAGTGTACCTAAAATTTTAACCGCCAATTTTGAATTCATTCTATTACGGCTAGAAAGGAAAGGTGTTTAAAAAGAAACTTTCCACTCTTATCTTTGTCATCACTGAATTCGATTGTCGTTCAATACAAGTCGCGTGAATTGATCTATGTGATGAGAGACAAAGATTCTGTAAAACACTGTTTACATTTCAAGTATAATACTTTAAAAGTTACGTGTTAAGTGCTGAAAGCACAAATTAAGTTGAACGTGGAATAAATTATAGTTACGGCTCTGTCTTTTACATGAGTGAGGAAGCAGTCACATTATTTTAATATCAATAACAATTTAAGAAAAAAAAATATTTCTAAGCATAAAGGTGTAATTTGTTCTGAGAGAACATACTACATGTTTCACAAAGCATTTGTCTAACTTGTTCAGACACATCAATGTTTAGTGGAAACATGCAGTACGTTACCTTAGAACAAATGACTTCATTATATTTAAAATCTTTCTTTGCTAATTTATTATTACTGTGGTTTGCTTAAACGGCACACTTTCGTGTTAATAGAAGTATTATTGTTTTCGTGCATACAAAAAAATAAATAACTTTACAGACATATTTAAAGTAGATGTCCAAATTTACACATTCTTTGAACGTCAAATTGCATTATCACTTTTGCTTCATTAGTATTCATTCTTAAGAAAACTATCGCAAGACAGGTGAAGTCGATCAGAAGTGAGGAGATGTAGAAATCTAAACGAGAAACTTGGCAGAAATGATGAAGCATTGTGCCAGTTGATGCTCAAAACAGCCATCATTGCTCTAGAGATGTGGTCGAGATTTGTACTGTTTAAATTTGGCGCATTTTATACATTTAATTTGATAATAATCTTGGTTCGTTTCTTTTATATTCCACTTCAATATGTAAGAAATGTCCAGGCTTAAGTACTTATTTCAAAATTAGTAGAAATGGTAGTTAAACGTATGGAACAGAAGAGGGTGGGAAATTTAAAGAGCAGAAATGATACATTTGTTCTACACGCTATAGCTGCGTATTGTATTATTGTATATTTTGGAAAAAAAGTTGTGTGTTTGTATTTTTCTAAAACCAAAGTCACATAGGGCTCTCTGCTCAGCCCACTGAAGGAAATCGAACACCTGATTGTAACGTTGTAAATCCAGAGACATACCGCTGTACAAGCGGGGAACAGAAAAACACATTAGAATGCTAAAATATTTACTTACATTCTTTGGTTTGTGGAATATTTTTGTGATGGGACCTTTGCTCAAATTTAAATATTTACGAAAGATTCTGCAGAAACGACATAAGAATTAATATATAAAAATAATTTTACGTATTTCTTACGTTTTGGAAAATTTCATATGAATTTTATTTCGGACTATAAAATTGGCATTCCAGGTTGGGTCAAGATCGGTCAACTCGTCAAGAAAGAAATACGTTGAAAGACAAACTAAAAGTTTTACGCAAGACTGTTATAAAATATCTTGCATACATATAGATATGAATTTATATTTATATAGAAATAAATTTGACTATTAATTAATAAACACACAGGGATACGGTGTTTCTGAACGTTTATATAGAGAGTTTTCTGAACAAAAAAGTACATTTGGCAAATAATCTTACTGAAGTTTTATCGTTTTCGTAAAGTTAGTATATGATTACGTTTGTCAAAGGTCTCCATGTAGAATACAGGATGCAGATAGCGTTATTGTAAAGTTCTGGTAGAAAACTGTTATTAACATGATCAGTCAATGATTATTACTGTGCTAACGGTAATACGTAACAATGTTTGGTAAATGGAGAACTTAAAATGTAATTAAAAGGAAACTGCGAGAGAGAAATGTAACTTATCTATGGATTTCCAGTCTTTTGATACAAAGCAACAATTACTTTGTATGTCTGTGTTTCTTTTTTCTCCAATCTTCTTACATAAGTACTGATGAACTCAATATTGAAATTATCGGTGAATAGTTTAGTCAATTTGGAAATGTTTTACTAAAGGATTAAGAGAAAAATAAAAGATTTTCAAGACGTTGTTTCAGAGAATAAAACTTCTAAACCAGTAACTAACTGATGTTTACTGAACCTTGAGATTTTTAGTGAAGTTTGAAAAATATTCTTGAATCATAATTCAATAACAGTAACCAATTGTTTCTTACTTTACAATCAACAAATATTTCCACATAATATAATCAACGCTTCCTTTTCATAAAATGATAAGTTTTCAGTGCGAACTGAAACTTCTTCTTAATATAATAATAAATTTATTAAAAGTTGAAGCACCATCTTGATAAGTTGGAATGATGTCAAACATTCAGTGTACGTCAGTATGAAATAAAAAATTACTAAATTTTCTCTAACATTTTATAGCTTTGATCTATCTTTGTTTGCAAATGCATCTGAGAAAAATCCAAATATTAGGTACGTCTCTTGTTATTAATTAAAAACTAATAAGTAGCAATTTGTGTATTAGCTGTTTTGTAACTTAGTTGTAGAGCCTTCAGTGTGATTATGTCATAACACTTCACTATATAAATACGTAAACTTTTTACATAATCAACTAACTTACAACTGATATCAACGTCTTTTACCTTATCGCAGCACAACGAACATGAAGACAGTGGTAAGTGTTCTACAGTTTATTCTATAAGTTAATTATTTGCCAAACGTAAACACAACTCATCAGAGACAAATAGCTGTATTTGTTGCACGGTATAATTTCAATATCAGAAGTGGCAGTCCTCTACGTAGAATAATGTGAGATAATTTGACAAAAATTAAATTCTTATGATACGAGACCTGATCTCATTGTGGGATATTGTTAGTGAAATATAAATTTGATAACAATATTCTTTGAAAGTTATTAAATTTTAGTATAAAAGAATTCCCAGTAAAACAGCACTGTGATAAATGTTCTCATCATATAAAACAACAAACAGGAGTAATTATGTTGAATTTTCAACCAGGCTACTCGAGTGGTATCTGTCACAACACCAGTAAGATAACACTAATGTTGATTAGATTCATTAAGTTAATCAACATTTGTAATTTCAATTACAATTATTAATACAAATTAGGCTAAATGATTTAAACAAAAAGAAGAATATTGTCATTTATTTTATATTAATCTGTTCTATGTAAGAAAATTTCACAATAAAATCTTAAAGCTTTACGGGGAAAATGTTATACGATAGGCTAATTTATATTGTAATTGTTTGTGGGTGTTTCTGTGTTTGTTTCTCTTTGTAAAATAACTTTGTTCTACACAATTTCCTCAAGGACCAAACGAGTAGGTTGTTTGTTTTTTAATGGTCATAGTTTTATAAAAGATATGATTTTGATATTTATTTCTATTACAGATTTCCGTTCTGCTTTTGATGACTACGGTCTTCACTGTAGGAAGTTTCGCTAAAATGGAAATAACAAAAACATCCGGAACATCTACGATGGTTACTGTGGTCCTAGAAACAGAGGGAGTGGAAGGGGAGTTATTGACCTACCTGGCTTTGACGTCGATCCAGGTTTTGGAAGACATAATGGAAATGGAAAAGGCAACAAAAAAGGGTTGGGAAGAGACGCCATCAGAGACTTAGACATGTAACTTCATCCCAAGTTTGACTTAGAAAGCGGTGGACGTTACGACAGTGGATTGGGAAACGGAAGAGGATTGGGTAGATTCCCAAACGGGAACGACGGTCTACATTTAGGCGGAGGAAATAGTAATGGCAGAGGAAATGGTAATGGCAGAGGATAATTCGTGACAGCTAACTGAGGTGAGTATTATTGAGTATTTGAAACTTTAAATATGAAAATATTGCAAAGTTCCACTTTTCTCGTCAGAAGTGTAAATAATTTAACCTTCCAGCCACGCTGCTCGACAATCAATCTGAAGAAACAAACTTGAACCTGTTTTTACTAATGTTGATGTCCCACAGCTGGTACAGCGGTAAGTCTATGGATTTACAACGCTGAAATCAGCGTTTCAATTCCCCTCGGTGGACTCAACAGAGAGCTCGATGTGGCTTTGCTATAAGAAAACACACACACACTAATGTTAATTGCATGGCATGGCCAGCTGGTTAAGATGCTCGACACGTGATCAGAAAGTCACGGGTTCGAATCCCCGTCACGCCAATTTATTCTCGTCCTTTCAACCGTGGTGGCGTTATAATGTTACTGTCAATCCCACAATTCGTTTGTTTAAAAGTAGCCTAACAGTTGGCGGTTGGTAGTGGTGACTAGCTTTCATAAATTGATAAATTAGGGTTGGGTAGCGCAGATAGCCCTCGTGTAGCTATTTGTGAAATTAAAACAAGAAACAAACCAATTCAGTAATACAAACTTTAAAGGAGGTAAAGTGATGAAGCAGTTCATAATTTTTGGACAGAAACATATTGACTGACCGACATTTACCCCACGTATTAAAGCGGTTTGTCTGCGGTTTCACACCAGTAGAAACCGGAATTTGATACTTATTGTGGGTATGCGTAATGTATAAGAATTTAAATTGATACACACTAAACAAAATGTTAAGTATGCAATGAGAAACATGAAGGTTTCAGTTCACGTGTTTTCTTAGTGCAAAGCTACACAGTAGGCGATTTGCAATTTATCCACCATATATAACCCAACATCTGTTATTAGCGTTTTAAGTCCCTAAAATCACCGATAACTCGTTAGGAGAAGAAAGAGGACTGTTGTATTTGTGTAGTATAAGTAATTCTCAGGTTTAATAAAACGGTAAAAATGAAATATTGTAACTTCTACTTTACAATTGGCTCTAAATAAATAGGAGTATATTCCTTAAGGGAATTGGTTTTATGATATATAATAAATAAATAACTAATTTTAACTTAAAAACAAATGAATCAAAATGCGATTAATTTATTTTTTGTTTCGGCTTCTTTTCTTAAGTTAAAATAAATTATACAATTAGTAAGAGGTTTGGATTTGCTGTTTATAACGCAGTCCTTTCTCATGATTTTCGGGTTCGAATTACCATCAGACGAAACATGTTCGCCCTTTCAACCATTGAAGTGTTATAATGTGACGATCATTCCACTATTCGTTGGTAAAAGAGTGGTCTAAGAGTTGGCGGTGGGGTGGTGATGACTAGCTGCCTTCCCTCTAGTCTTACACTGCTTGTTTTTTGTTTGTTTGTTTTTTGAATTTCTCACAAAGCTACTCGAGGGCTATCAGTGCTAGCCATCCCTAATTTATTAGTGCAAGACAAAGTTCTACACAGGACTGATGATATATTTTAGCTATAATTTGTACATATGGATATTTGGAATAACTACAACATTATGATGGCAATTTGTCTTAATTCGTTCTTTAACCAATAAAAAAGAATAAGTTGGTTAATATTAAATTATTATACTGTGCCGATAAAATATATATATATTTACAGTTGTTTGTATGTTTTTAATTTTCGCGCAAAACTACACGAAGGCTATCTGCGCTAGCCGTCCCTATTTTAGCGGTATAAGACAAGAAGGAAGACAGCTGGTCATCACCACCCAATGTCAACTCTTTGGCTACTCTTTTACAAACTAATAGTAATTTAATATCACATATTAAAGTACGACTGAAAGGGCGAGCATGTTTGGTGCGACCGGAATTCGAACCCATGTATATATTTACAATAAATTATAATAAACTGGATTTAGAGATAATTCCGTATGCAGTTGTGAAGAAGCAAAGAAAAAACTTAACGGATCTATATCTTAAAATACATGACAAATGTATGATTTTGATATAATGAGACCTTTCCTCACAGCTGTACAACGATTGTTGTGTTAGGAGCTGAACAAACATCAGTTGAAGTCATGCATTGCTTGGTGTAGTTCTCTGTTTTGTTTAACGCAATTGATTCAAATCTATTCTTCAGAAAATGGGATATGATATTTTTATAATTTTGAATACTTGAGAAAAAACAACTTGTAACACTGATCTACCTAATTTCTTTGATGCGTTTTCAATCAACCAGTGTAGCTTGAAATCACTACTTACTAATTATGTTTAACAGCATTTTAGAAACCATATTTATAACAATGTGTTAAATATTGTACAACAAGATTTAATCAGTATACGGGGATAAAATACAACAAATCTATATAGTTTAATTATTCGTTCTACGTTAGTACAGCGATATGTCTCCGGATTTACAACGCTAAAATCATGGGTTCTATTCCTTTCGGTGGGCTGAAGCGACAGTTCCATGTGGGTTTGTTATAAGAAAAACACACACAAATTAATTATTCGAAGATTTTAGTTCGATACCGTTAATAAAACAATGACTATTGGTCATCACCTGCTGTTATTTTAATAACTGAACCAAAAATGTTCAATAATTTGTATTGTAAGATATTTGAAGAAAAGACATTTTGCTACATATACAGAAATGAATAGCATTCTTATATCACAGGAACATCTTGGATTGTTATTAGGATTAAGTGGTGGTTTTTTTTTTATTATTATTTTAATAAATTATTTATCGTTATTATTCTTGACTTTTTGGGTGGGGAATGTCTCACTAAATGGTCTTTTGGGTGGAGGCAAAGGTAGCAGTGGAAAGAAGGAAAGGTCGGGACCTGTCTCGAAAAGAAAAAAGTTGGGTAGATGTGAACATGAATGTAATTCATTCAAGTTCAGATCAAATCAAACGGCCCGATTCTGGGCTTGGAAAAAGGTTGCCTGGGCTGGGATCTAGAAATCAATGCCTGAAGATTTTGATGTGGGGGGAAACGGGAGTACCCCGAGAAAACCCACTTTCACACGACAGGCGTCGAAAGTTTTGCCTGTCGTGTGCCCTGTACCTGAAAAAAAAAGGAATTCATGTTAATAACATAGTTTTTATGTATTTAAACTCTTTGTTGAGTGGATTGTGATTCTTGAAATATGTTGTATGGTGATATGTATTTTGTTGGTGCACTTGATAATTTGTGTAGTGATGCCGTTAGTTTGTTTCTGTTTTCTGCTTTTCGATAATATTTCAGAGAAAGTTCTGTTATTCTGTCTCTTATAGTTGGTAAATTACTAATTTGGTGTAGATAATTTGTTGGTGTAAAGATGGTAAACTGAATGCGGATTTTAATATTTTGTTTTGTTGCACTTGGATTTTTTTGAGTGTGTTGTTTGACATGTTGTATGTTACTTGACATCCGTACTCTATTAGTGGACGGATGTAAGCCTATATATTTGTATAATGGTGTTCGGTGCGCATTTTGATTGTTTTCCAGTTATAGTCTTTAGATATGAAATCCTTTTTCTTATTGATGAGTGTATATTGTTTATGTGTTTTTTCCATGTTAGTTTTGTGTCGAAAGTGACGCCAAAGAATGTGATGTTTTGCTCATGTTGATGGTTGTGTTTCCAAGTGATAGATTTATTTTTCCTAGATTTTTTCTTTGCTTCTTTAGTTTTCTATAGAAGGTGATTGCTTGTGTTTTTGTCGGATTTACACGACCCTCCACTTGTTGCTCCATGTTGAGACGTTGTTTAGTGATTCTTGTACGCGAGACATGGCCATTACTAAGGTTTCTGGAGGTGCTCCAGATTGCGATGTCATCTGCGTATTGTGAATTGTGTGTGTATGTTAGATTTGGAAAAGGTATGTCACTGACGAAAATTATGTAAAGAAGTGGAGAGGACTGATCCTTGGGGCACTCCTGCCGTTATATTAAATAATTTGGATATGGTTTTATTGACTTTTACTTGTGCTGTTCTATTGGTTAAAAATTTGAAATCCATTTGACTATCGTAGGATTTATTTGTAGGTGGTTTAGTTTGTATATGATGGCATTGTGCCAAACGCTGTCGAATGCTTTTTTGACATCTAGAATACCCCGATGGTTACTTGATTGTTGTTGTAAGCTTTGTATATTGATTCGGTGAGTCGTGTGAGGTGATCTGTTGTTTGTCTATTTTTCTGGAGGCATTTTGAGATTCTGGAAGGATGTTGTTTGATTCGCAAAATGGAGGAGACGGTTGGAGATAATTCTCTCCATCAGTTTGCCAAGGCAGCTTAACAGACTGATGGGGCGGAAATTATCTGGATTTGTTCTGTTAGTTTGTTTCTTGGAGATCGTTGTTATGATGGCTTTTTCCATGTGTCAGGGTAATACCCTGTCGCTAATGAAATGTTCATGATGTTTGTGAGGTGTTGTAGTAGGAGAGTGGAACTTTTTTTTGAGAATAATATTTGGTATTTGGTCATGTCCGGGGGAAGTGTTCTTCAAGTTTTTGATATTAATCTTTAGTTCGGTTATGGTTATTTTTCTATTGATTGAATTTGAGTATGCTTCTAGTGTCTCTCCGGGAAATCCTGGTGAGAATGAAGCTTGGTTTGCATTTATGTAGTTGTTGACATGGTGTTGGTGTTGTGTGTCGAAATCTACTGAGTTTAAATCGCTAAAAGCGGATTTGTAATAGTCAGCTAATAAGTCAGCTTTCTCTTCGTCCGTCCTTGCGATTTTATTGTTGTGTGTGATGTGTTGTAACATGTGATTTGTGTTTTTGTCTGACGCAATACTCTTGAATTTTTCCAGAATTCTTTTTGGTTTTCTTGGTTTTCTAAGTTTTGCAGAAGTTATGCCAATTGTTTTCTCTGACTTTTTTAATTTCTTGTTTAATTTTTGTATTTGTTCTATTGATTTCTGTTTTAATGTGTGGATCACGTGTGATGTAGTGTATTCGTCGTAATTGTCTGCGTTTGATTATTAGTGCGTGAATTTCTGGTGTTAGAGTCCATTGAATAAGTGATTGTTTTCTTTTTGATTTAGGAATTGTGTTTTTTGTGGCTTTCTTTATGGCTTCTGTAATTTGATCAACATATTTGTCTAGTTCTGTTTTGTTGTTTACATGTTCGATTGGGTGGGGTAGGTATGAGTCCAGAGAGGCATTAAAAGTGAGCCAGTCTGTTTCAGTGTAGGTGTATGCGGAAGGAGTCACGTACGCCACAGCCGGGTGGCGCGGGTGAATCATACATGATACGGGGAAGTGGTCACTGGTGATTTCATCATGCACTTTAATGTAAGACTAGAAGGAAAGCAGCTAGTTATTATCACCCACCGCCAATTCTTTGGCTACTCTTTTACCAACGAAAAAGATTCGTTTTTTCGTTATTATTCCTTTCGGTGGGCTGAAGCGACAGTTCCATGTGGGTTTGTTATAAGAAAAACACACACAAATTAATTATTCGAAGATTTTAGTTCGATACCGTTAATAAAACAATGACTATTGGTCATCACCTGCTGTTATTTTAATAACTGAACCAAAAATGTTCAATAATTTGTATTGTAAGATATTTGAAGAAAAGACATTTTGCTACATATACAGAAATGAATAGCATTCTTATATCACAGGAACATCTTATTTCAAAGCTTTAAAAGTGATTACCGAACTAATATATTACGTAAATAATATTTATTTGTAAGGGGAAAAACTGTTTTATTTTTGGAATTTTAGTATTCAACATAAGTACAGAAAGCTACACAATGTGCTATTTGTGCTCTGCCCAGCACGGGTCTCGAAAATATTTAGCGTTGTAAGTCCGCAGACATACCACTGGGCCACTTGGGGGCCACATGTATATATCTTTGATTGTTATTTCTCCAGACATTTCAATATTTTGAAAATGTTTGGCATATCATATCATATCCCAAACTTATTTGTTGTTTATTTTGTGTTGACTGTTTTTTCTCTTTAGCAATAACCAAACAATTTGTTTATTGAAATTCACACGTAAATAATTTATCTACTAACACGATTTGATATGAACACGTGAATAACCTGTCCACTCACACGATTTGATATGCACACTTAAATAATCTGTCTGTTGATACGGATTTATGTACATGCGTAAATAATGTGTCTAGTCATACTGAATGATTTTCACACGCAAACATTCTGTCTATATCACAATTTGATATTCATACTCATAACTAGCCATTATTAAAACCAAAGGTTAAATGTATTGTTAAGTTGTACAATTTTTATTTAAACACTAAAAAATTCTTTACCGTTAAAACATGAGTAGATGAGAATGACCACATCAGTGAACGGTACCTGATACTTATTCTAAAACAAATAACTACATTTTGTGCTAGGTGACTTTATAGAAGGTCACTTTTTGTCTTCACTAACTCAGGAATATTTTTGACAAACAACAGTTAACAATTACTAACTATATATAGATACGGTGTTCTTTAACATTCATATTTATAAACATTAAAAGAAAATTTTATAAATGGTATTCCCGATATTTTACCGTCTTCTTGGAGCCATTATTTTTATAAGTTTGATAGAACGTCTCCGTGTACTACAAAGGATGAAGATACCGTTACAGTGATGTTCAGGTTATATAATGTTGGAAGCATAATACATCAAGAAATATTTTTATGGAGGCAAAAATACATAACAATGTCTTGTAAATGGAGAATTTAAGATGCTATTAAGAGGAAATAAGCGAGAGAGAAATGTAACTTATCTATAGATTTCCAGTCTTTCATCACGTTTTCGAGACTTTTTTTCAAATAAAAAAATGTTACTAAACCGGTAGTTCACTGATGTTTACTGAACCTTGACATTTTTTCTTACTTTACAATTAACAAATATTTCCACATAATATAACAAATACGACCTGAAACATGTTCTTAATGTAATGATAAAGGTGTAAAAATGTAATTTACTGTTCCACGAACTGATTTATCTTTGTTTAATAATCCATCTGGGTAAAGTCAAATATAAAGTACGTCTTTCGTTATTAATTAAAAACAAATAAATATCAGTTTGCGTCATAGTTCTTTTGTTTATCACACATAAAGCCTAAAGTATGATTGCGTCATGTCACCCCACTATATAAATACGTAGCTTGATATAATCAACTATGATACAACCGATATCAACATCTTTTACCTTATTGTAGTCTAATGAACATGAGGACAGTGGTGAGTGTTTTATAGTTTATATTATCTGTTAATTATTTACCAAAGTGCAACATAACTCACCGAAGACAAATAGTTTTATATGTTGTATGGTATCATTTCAGTATGAGAAATAGCAGTCCTAAACGTAGAATAATATAAGATAATTAAATTAAAATTAATTTCCTATCATAAGAGACCTGATCTCATAATGAGACATTGTTTGTGAAATAAAATTGATAACACTATTCTTAAAGGGTATTCAAATTTAGTATAACAGAATTCTCAGTAAACATCACTGTAACAAATGTTCTCATCTTATACGGAAATGAATAATTTTACTTAATTTATATTTAAACTAATCTATTTAAAAATAACTCTCGATGAAAGTTAAAAGCTTTAAGGGGAAAATGATATGCGATAAATCAGTTAATATATTTGTGTGTTTGAGTATACGCCTGTGTAAAAAAAAAAACAACTTTTTACATACAAACTTTCCACAATGAGAGAGTAGATTATTTAAATAGTCACAATTTCGAAACAAAGTTAAATTTTGATAGATATTTTATTACATGTTTCAGTTTTGCTTTTGTTTACTTAGTCTGCACGAGCCCAATAGTTGCTCTACACTGATTAATTAGAAACGGAAAGCGCAGATAGCCCTAGTTTAACCCTCTGTGAAATTAAAAAGAAGAAACAAACTAATTCAGGAATACAAAATTGAAAGGAAGTAAAATTATTAAACAGTTTATAATTTTTTGTTAGAAACTTACTGATTGACCAACATTTATCCCCAAGTGGCACAGCGGGATGTCTGTGGACTCACTTACACCAGTGGAAACAGGGTTTTGATAATCGTTGTAGACAGGCAGAGACAGCCCACTCAGTAGTTTTGTAAACAGTTTCATATTTTAATGCCTGACGTTTAAAATTAAACGTTCTTAAAGAATTATGGTTCCTAATAATGATGAAATATAACTGAATATATCTCTAGGGAAGTAAAGTGTAAGTTCACAGACCAATAATAATATAATTTATGGTTTGATTACTAGCAGCTGACTGACAGCAGTGTTTCACATTTTCGTACATTAGACACATTAAGATATTCTTATGTAACATATCTTTCACGATGATACTTCATGTCACGTAATAAAGTTTTTAAAATAACTGACTCAAAAATGTTTTATTTTTTAACGTTAATATTATCTCACATGATTTAAGAATGTATAGTCTGGTATTTTAATAAATATCACACCTTATCGTTTCTGGTGTGCTGATGTTTGCAACAAGCTTCTTTGTTAACTTTACTGTTTTTAAAATTGTTGAATATTTAAAGAATTCGCCGCTTTCGGATGGTTAATATAAGTAATTGGTTTTCTAAGTAATGTGTAAAATTTATACACATTAATGAACGTGTTAAGTATGAAATTAAAAACACAAGGGCCTTGGGTAATGTTGTTTTCTTAATACATTGCTTCACAGTGGGCTACTTGAACTTTGTTTATCGCATAGAACTTACACCATATATTAGCGATTAAAGTCACTAAAGTCATCGATAACTATGAGATTTATAAAGGAGACAGGATTTACGATAAGCCACGTGTTACACAAGATCCAACTGGTATTTATATATACATTTTTATACATACTTTTATTGAAAATTAAACTTTTAAAGTAGAAAGGTTATATATATATATATATATAAGTCAGAGTTTGTTGAAACCAATTACAAAATTTATTAAATACATGTAGGATATAGTTTATAGTTTTCTTAAAAGATGAAATACCACAGTCCCTTAATAAAAATTAAAATTAATTATATAATAACTTACTTACACCATCCTGACACTTTATGTGATATCAATTCAATTTATATAAAAATTGATTTTTTTTTACAATTTTGCACTTTCTTAGAATCCGGATTCTCGTCTGTAAAATTCATGTCCTGAAAACTTTTCCTCATTCAATGAAAAACCAGAAAATTATGTGATTCGAAAAAAAATTCTTATTGAAATTACTGTAAACTGAACTGTAAAATAAAAAACATAATTTGAATTAAAACTAGGTTTGATTTTTTAGAACAGAAAATGAAGTGTAAATCATATTTAAAAGAAATATTTCTTGAATTTCTTTGTCTGTGTGATTCTTCTGTACCAGTAACAAGATCGATACAGAATCATAAGCTTAGTTACGGTAGTTTCATTAGAATATATTTCCAGTCCTGATTCAGGAAAACATAAGCAATATTAAAACAAAGGTTGGATACATGTAAGGACATTGTGTTGTTTATAATGTACAGTTTTTACCAGAAACGTAATATGTTTGAAATCATTTATAAGAATCACCAGAGATGTGTCGAAAAATGATATGATAGATTAGTTAAAATATAAATTAAATGTAATTATTCATCCTGAGTCTAAACCGTTTAGCTTAACTTGTATTAATAAATGTAATTAAAATTACAAATCATTGATTAATTTCGTGAATTTAGACAAAATAAACATTATTTTACAGGTGTTTTGATTGATACCATTCGAAAAGCTTGGCAGGAAATTCAACATAATTCCTTCTCTTTGTTCTTTTATATGATAAGAGCATTTATCACAGTGTTGTTTTACTGGGAATTCTGTTATATTAAATTTGAAAAAAATATCTCCCATAATGATATTTGTTATCTTATTATCAGAAATTAATTTTAGTCTAATTATCTGGCATCACTCTACGTAGAGGACTGTCACTTCTCATAGTGAAATGAATGGAACAAATATAACTAATTGTTTGTGAGTTGTGTTGCAGTTTAACCGATAATTATCTTGTAGAATAAACTATAAACACTTACCACTGTTCTTATGTTCATTAGACTGCGATTTGGTAAAATACGCTGATATCAGCTATTAGTTAGTTGGTCATGTTAAAAGTATTCTTCTACTATTATTATTTCTATAATGTGGTGATATGACACAATCACACTTAAGACCATAGCTGTGAGTTTCGAAACTGCTATGATGTAACTTCCAACTCATTGGTTTTTAATTAATGAAACCTCGTACTCTATAATTATTTTTTTCTTCAGATTTATTGGGAAACGAATATAAATCAACGCCATAATTTTTTTGGAAATTTTTTAAATTTCTTTTTGATACTGATGTACTTTAAAAGTCCGACATTATGCCAAATAATCATAATGGTGTTTATATCGTCAGTTCATCCTAAAGTAAATTACAGAGTTTTTGTTTCTCTTCATCACAATCTGAATTATTTTACGTGAAAACTTTTATTTGTTTTCTATTATATCACTTTATTATTATTTATTTATCTATCATACTGAAACTTTCATTTTCAGTTTAGGTTAGGTACAGTTACATTATGTTATGTGAAACTTTCCTTTTAAGTTTAGGTTAACCTACTTTAAGTGAAAAGATTACATTTTACTTAAATCATACATTATACTGTTCGTCCAGTAATTACTTGTTATTTACTTAATGTTCTATATTTTACAGTAGAGACATTTGAATATACGGTGGACTCAAAAGATAGCCCGATGTGGCTTTGCTATAATAAAAAATATCTCACACAACTGAATATAAATAAACTTTTCGAACGCTTTATTGACAGGAACTTATTTTATAACAATTTTTTTTCCAGTTGGTATAGCATCTATAATTAACAAGTAATGTTCTCGTTGTATACGATTTTTATGCAAGTGAGAGTTTCAATTAACAGCTGTTTAAAGATTATATAAACAGATCTGAAATCATTGCAAATGTTTAATATACCTTACAATCTTGTTTCCAAGTCATTGGTACGTGCTTTGTAAAGTATGCTCTGTTGTTCTTTTAAGATAAGTTTCACTACCTTTACTCATTATGATGTCTTTAATATATTTAATTTATAATATTTATAATGTATGTTGTAATAATTGGCTTACGTAAATAGTATTCCACAAATTATGTTTATTGTATATAAACCGGTCTGAAAAGAAACACGTATTCACCAATGGATATCACATATGTATTGTGTAGTGTTAATACTATTATTATAAATTATTCTGCTTATTGAAAATTTCTAAAGAACTAAATAAAAAATATAAAAGTAAACAATGTAAAAAGTCTAACACTAATGTCTCATGGGAAGTATAAATGTGTGTTATAATGTTCATTAAATTTTAATTTTATTCACTTTTTATTAGTATTATTAGCCTTATATCTTGGTTTTAGAATAACAAAGATCTTGTGTGATATTTTCAATATTACGGCTTGTAATAAGTATCAATCTTATTCTCAATTAGTTATATTAATCACTTTATTAATTATCAAATTCTGATCCCCATTGGTTGATTAGATCCGAATTAAATGCATATAATAAAACTATATGACTTTCAACAGTTTCAATAAACCTTATTAAACTGGAAAATAAAATGTCATACATTTTTTACTATGTAAAATATTTTCTCAACCCAAACGAGCCGTTTTTGCATATAAATTTCTCAACAAGAGGGTTTCTCGACATCATTGATTGTTCGTTGTTTGACATTATTTTATTTAATTATTGAAAAGTAAACGATTAAAATAGGTAAAAAACATCATATGTTGGAAATGGAATTTCCACAAACGAAGAAATCTATAAACTTAAGTTACGTGTTTTAAAATTTTCTTAAACCATAATTTCATTTGGAAAAAGAAAGTTTTTCACCAAGAATTTTCTTGAATAAAGCGTTATCTATTGCAAGTCACACACTATAAAAGAAGATAAAGAAATATTTTTTTTCGCTATGTTCCTGTCGAGAAATGAGATTTTTATCATTTATCTTACGACCAACGATTTGATTTGTTAAAATAAAAATAGGTGGGTAGATGTTTTAGTGTGTAATAAAAAACTGTATTATGAAATAAAGCTTGGACTGCAGCCAACCCTACTTTATAAGCCATAAACTAACTTTGAGAATTAGCTAATTAATTATTAAAATTGATCTCTTGATATCACGTGAGTGTGTAGTCCAATTGTATCACTGCATATGGAGTTTTGAATAATGTTCCAAAGGGTTTTTGCAATAGTACATAAACCTGACATGTATGACATTTAAACGAGATATAAGTTATTTTGGTTTTGAAAACAGATTTTCCATAATCATTGATGACAAGAAAACCCACTCCTAGAGAAAAATATTTATGTAGAAATGGCTGGTTTGGGTTGAGAAAATTTTTATGTAGAGGAGCGAACAACATTTCGACCTTCTTCGGTCATCGTCAGATCCACAAAGAAAGAAAGAGGTATCTGACCGATAGCTGACCACATGTTTAAGGGGGTTGTTTTACTGAGTGTAGGAATGTAGGGAGCGTGTTCAGATGTTTGAATATATATTTTTTTACAAACACCACACAAATATTTTCTATAAAATACAATATGACAACTCCACGACTTCTATATTGGAGAAACAGGTAGAAAAATGAAAACCGGATTCAAAAAACACAAAAAGTCACCTTATCACGTTTTAGAACACTGAAACTCAAATAAACACAACATAACCGCAGAAAACACGCGAATACTAAATAATAAACAAACATAAACACGCGCAAAATTAAAGAATTGTTACTTATTCAACAACTCAAGCCCAAAATTTGGTTTGTAAAGGAACACCTTTATACCTATATTCTTTGTGAACCTGACGATGACCGAAGAAGGTTGAAACGTTGTTTTCTCTCCTACATAAAAAAAATTTCTCAACCCACCCCAGCCCTTTTTAAATAAATAATTTCCATAATTCAGATACGCAGACTTTGAAATTAATTTTCATTTTTTCTATGACGTGAAAATTGTTAAAAAACTGGATGAAAACAAACTCTTACTTCGGTGCAATTATTATTTCCTTTATCACGATGAACACTTTTTGTTATTATGTTTTTTTCAAGAGCAACATAAAGAAACTCAAGAAAAGAGAAGAACATTGATCAGAAATGAATATGAATCATCATTCATCTTGATATCTTTATGTGAAATACTCGACTTTTATTCTTAAAACTACGTGTTGTGGTCTATCTTTTATTTATCAACCTTGTGTCATGCTGACATTGTGTGGCCATTGTTTCTTTATACAATCTTTAATACGTACGTTGTTGTCCCATTCACAGATAAAGCATGAGAGAATGTCAGGTTGGGCTATGTTATGTTAGCTGAAACTTTCATGCTTTGTTGTTTGATGTTTTCAAAATATATGAAATTATGCATATTTCGATTGTCAACCTCACAGCATACAAAAAACTTTTAAATATCCATAAAGTAGCCAATGATGTTCTTTGTAATTGACCTTATTGAGAAGAAGTTTGAGATTTTCGTATGAACAAAATGACCAGTAGGAACAGATACATATATGTTACTATTGTGTAGAACGCCTTTCAGACTTCTTTTGGAGGAATCAGTGAACAATCACCATTCACTCAGCTCATTTATTGCAGCTCCTAGTGTTGGTATTAATTGTGCAGTATAATTGCAATACACCAGAGAACCACCATGCGAAAAAAGTATAAAATCTTTTTCATTATATCTGTACCAGTTATGTGATGTTCCTAGAGAAAGTAAGCTCTTAACCTAAAACATATAACCGGTAGTCACTGGAGAATCTTTTAAAAGGTTCAAATCTATCACAAAATCAATAATTTCATCTTGTGTGAGAAGATATGGTTCACCAGATGTTTCAGGTTGAAAACACACTTTATTATCATTTCTAATGACATCAGATTCAGAATCAGATAATACTGTATCAACAGTGTCTGTTGAAGTAGATACAGTTACATCAGGTTTTAGTAACAGGTCTTATAACAAAATGAAGATTGAATAAGAAATTTCCTTTTTTTCCGAATATTGCAACCTTGCATGTTTTTGAGAAATCTTTTAATGTTTTGTCTTTACAACAAACTTACTATAAATGTAACAGAATATATTTGGGTCATTTACACGACCTTTTGTTGCCATAACGACTAACAAATAATACTGAAAGGAAAAAAAAGTTTCAAAGTGTACGCACAATCAGATACTATCCAGAAAGGCCAGGTGGGTTAAGGTGCTCGACTCGTAACCTAAGGTTCGCGGGTTCGAATCCCTGTTGCACCAAACATGCTCGCTCTTTCAGCCGTGGGGGCGTTATAATGTGACTATCAATCTCACTATTCATTGGTAAAAGAGGAGCCCATGAGTTGGCGGTGGGTGGAGATGACTAGCAGCCTTCTCTCCATTCTTACACTGCTAAATTAGGGACGGTTAGCGCAGATAGCTCTCGAGTAGCTTTTCGCGAAATTGAAAAAAACAACCAAAAAACTATTCAGAAATGACACATCAGTTGCCTGTTAATCGTTTATATACTAGCTGTGTGTTTCTCATGGGTACTATAATAATAGATCAGATTCTCGTTTTGCAATTGGTCTAGAAAAATCTACAGACTCTGGTTGTCAACATTTATGCGTAGCAAAATGTGACTTGATTTCATTGGAAATGCGTCACTTGGGTGAAAGTACATATGACACTTTTTTAGAAATCTGCACCTGATGGAGAAAAATTGTTATCATTTATTGGATTCAGCGAACAGGAATTACTGTATTACATAGGAACATTTTAAGACAATAAAACTATTGCTAGTTCAACTACTTTACTTGAATTTTTAGTTATCACACAACTTTAATGTGTCGCTTTTACTTGTGTATTTATAACGATTCCTCAATAATATAAATATGGTTCTGATATGGTGGTAAAAACTTATACATTTTATTTCAGAAAGTTTATTCTAAATGATTATTTAATTCACATATTTCCTAAATATGAATTACATTATGAAAACAACTCAATATAAAAAGTTGTTTATTCTTTTACTCTTATTTTATAAATGAAAATCTCTTCATGTACATTTTATCATCTCTGGTGTAAGCCTGTGGTGGATTATACTTGCATTAGATTAATTTAATATTGATATTAATTTAAAAAAAAGACAAATGTAAAAGGGAAGACGACTATAAAATATGACAAAAAAGGAGAAATAAAAAGTTACCTTTAACAAAAATTAAACACATTGAGATTTGTAATATTCTAATCGTACGTGTTTTTGTGTTTGTGTGAAACATTGCCATCGTTTTAAAACATAAAAAAATCACTCTTCAAGTGTAGGTGTTGCAAACGTATATTTTTCCCTTATAAACTCATCAGAAAGTGAATGATGCTTGAACGTTAAAGATTAAATATTTAATTTTCTCTTTAATGATTTTAGGCTTGGAAGTATCAGCAGAACGAATTTTAATTCTATCGCGTATAACGCCAAAGCTGAATAAAGAGTTACGCAATTTAGGCTTAGTAAAATCGTCAGGCTAAAATATTCCAGGGTTCAATGAGTATCATTTTATAACATAAAATAACTTTACGCGTCAAATGGTGAAAAATACGGCAATTTGAAATCATTTCCTTACTAGACATGACTGGTAAAAAAGAACAGCAAAACGGCTGAATCGACATTTTATACATCGATACAATCATTACTTAACACCGACTTTAGAATTTATTTCTCTTCCCCATACAAAGTACAGTAGTATGAATACAAATTGTATAGTTTTAATTATTTTACGATTTTTTCAGTTCCTTAGAATATTTGAATACCACATTCTACTATTTCATGGAAAAACATACCCTGTCATTATTCGAAAGTTTTTCTTTAATGAAATAGGAATTTCTGTGTATTTTAATGTTATGGTCAAATATGCTTCACGATAAAACCAAAGAAATTGACAATTTGAAAAAGAAACGCTGTAGAAGAAATATTACTACATGGACAAATGTTTGACATGGAGATTTGTAATGACAGTGGTAAAAATTTGAGGGTGAATAAAGACGTAACATTTCTCGAAGAATATTTCTAACAGTTTTTTTTTTTTTATAAATTATGTAAACTAAAGAAAACAAGAAATATTTATATATTATACTGCCATCTGTTGAAACAAAAATATTTTGTTTTAACAACAGTCCAAATATGATGCATATAAATCTCTTTACTATTTGCAGGTTTCACAGATTGTAAGTCCAAAGGTAATTTCCTTTCAATTTCATCTAACACTTTTTCTAATTTACTTGTACGTATAAAGTACGTACTCAACATTCTGTCTACAGTTACAAACAATTCTTGTACTAAATATAGTTTCACTATTTCCAACTGTAAATGATAATTGTTGTTAGTTATTCTTATAGTTCTTAGTCAATCCTTCCCGTAATATCCTTACTAAATATAAGATAACTGCTCTCTGATTTGTCATAGGAAATGACGTCATATTTTCTAAACCGTTGTCATCGAAACTAACGCGACTACTTACTTATGGATAATTATCGTGGTAACCATCAGTTATGTGTACTACTGAAACATATAAAAATAAGTGTCTAATGATCACACACACATAAATATATAACACATACAAGAATGTTTATACAAGTCCTATATTGTCAACTTCTAATTACCACTACACATATGTAATTTTCGGTCTCGGTACAGCTACTTGTGGATGGAATTTCACTCGTCTTTTTGTAGGAGTAACGATTATTGTGGTTGAATTGGAACAGGACCTCGTGTTATAAGGTTATAATCAAGTGCAACAGTATCAGCTTACGTCGTTCTACACGTTCGTCGGGAAAAAGAGACGTCGACGTCACTAGACACACTATACGTGGAGTCATCTATGCCAACACTACGATCACCTGATATATGGCATTAAAGTCTTCATCATGATAAGATAAATTTTGTTTTTTGTAATCATCAGATTCGACTCCAATACTTCTTTTTTAGTTTTCTGGTTTTCATCAGTCATATATTCGTACTGATATTGTTTCCTTTCCTTCAATTTGTTTGATCTATTAACATCTACGAACTGTTTTCTTTTCTATGAAGTTCTTGAATCTCAAAATTGAATAGACTTGTTTGTTTAAGGACTTTAAAAGGGCCTTTCCATGGTTTTACTTGTTTATTTGTATCTCATTTCTTAACAATAAGCGTATATAATAATAGTTTATCTCGTAATTTCACAACATTAATTTTGCCTTTTTATATGCTTGTTTCTCACTATGTTCAGCAGCTTTTGTTAAATGTTTGTCAGTCAATCTTAATGTAAACTACATTATTTATTATAGCTTAGTGTTGTAATCATAATCTTCTGCATGATTAAATATTTTAGGAGACATTATCTCTTGCATAGGCAGAAGTACATCTCTGCTATTTGATACAAAGAAAGGACTTTGCACGGTATACGCATTTTCAGAACTTAAGTAATAAATGAACCAGCTCATCCCAAGTTTTCTGATATTTCTCGTAGTATTGAGAGATCATATTCACCAAAGTTCCACTGAATCATTCTACTAATACGATAGCAGCTGGATGAAAAGCAGTTGTTTCAGTTTACCGGGCAATTAACAACTGACAAATGTCTTTTATTAACTTGGAAACGAAGTTAATATCCCTATCCTTTATTAAGTACTGGGGTACACCGTGTCTAGCTGCTATGTTATTTACAAATGTTTAGCAATCATTGCCGTTCTTTGATTAGGCAAGCCTACTGGCTCTGGACATCTACTTCACTTGTGTGCGGCTACTAACACGTATTTATTTACTGTGTATGAATTAGGTAATGGACCTAAAATGTTCATTGCCACAATCTGAAATGGTACTGATAAACTTGGAACTTGTTGTAATGCAACGTTTGTAATGTGCGGTCGTGTCTTTCGTTTTTGATATTCCATGCCTGAATCACAATAATCTTTAATATCCTTGTGCATATTTAGTTAAAATAACCGTCTATTTATTCTCATGTATGTTTATGCAAAAGCTAAATGTGCTACAAAAGTTGTATAATGATATGTTTTCCTAACCTTCGTCTTTAGATTTTGTGGTACGACTATCTGTAAAAACTTATCATTATCAGTTCTTTACATAAGATATATGAGTCTTACCCGTACTCTGTATCTTTTCCCTGTAAGTTGTTTATTTAATCATCTTTATTTTGTTCACTAATCACGTTATATAAATCCCAAATTACTTATAATTTATTCTCACTTTTGGTTTTGTTTTCTCCAATTTTGTTAATAGAGTTTTCTGTTGTGTTTCTCCACTTTCAGTTCTTCTAACTCTAATTCTACTTAGAACATCTACAAGAGAATGTTTTCTACATGTTGTATGAATTACTTGAAAATCATAGTATTGGAGTAAAAAATGACCATCTTGCTAACGAAGAGGAAGGGTTCTTTAATATTAATAGACGCCTTATGTTACATGATCTGTAATGATAGTAAATTTCCTACCATACAGATAACAGCTAAAGGTTTTTATTCCAAGCACTACAGCTAAGCATTCTTGTTCTATGACCGAGTAATTTACTTAAGTTTTTCCTGACTGTCTATTGACAGTTTGAAAAGCTGTATGATGTTATTTTCTGTTTTCATTTAACTGTGATAATTTTGCTTTTTTATCATAGCCTGAAGTATTTGTGTTTATGAAAACTTCCTTACTAATATCTGGGTGACTTAAAATGTGTGATTTTAAAAGAGTGTCTCCTAATTTCACCAAAGCTTTTCGTCTTTTTATCTATCCAATCAACTTCTGTTTCCTTCTTAGCTCAGTTACAGGTTTTGCCAACAACTCAAAATAATATATAAACCTCTTATAAAATACTATAAATCCTAGAAATGCAGGAATATTTAACTTTTCAGTGTCAGGTTTTACACCGTCTGTTGTTACCAATTGATATAGATAATTTATTTCTTCTATCAAGAACTGACATTTGATTGGTTTAAGCTTCAAAGTTCCTTCTCGTAATCTATCAAATACACGTTTTAATCATTCTAAATGTTCCTCTATTGTCGCAGCGAATATCATAACTTCATTGTAATACAGACAATATCCCATAAGATATAGGTTGTTTCCAAACTAAAATATAAAGCTGATAATGTAGAATAATCCAAATGAATCAAATTTATTGTTAGACCTACTATATTACTAACTTTACATTTTCTGTATAGTTCCTTAAAGATTTTCAAGAAGTAGAAGAGTTTATAATGACAATAACACAACCAGATATGTTATATCTGTTGCTGAAGACGTGTTTCTTTTGTTGAGACCGGCTTATATACGGCAAACATAGTTTCCGGGATACTATTTACATAAACCTCTTAATACAACATCCTGTTTAGACATGAATAAAATATATTACAGACATTATAATCAATAAAGTTAATGAAATTAACTTTAAAAGAAGAATATATTAATATATTAATAGTGTTCTTCAAATTTACATATTTATATAATGTGTTGATATGACATAATCATACTTAAGGTCATATTTATGAGTTACGAAACTCATGTGGTGTAACTCTCTGTTTATTAGTTTCTTAATTAAACAAAGGTCATACTTTATAATTGGCTAGTTTTCCACATGTATTGACAAACGAACATAAACTATAAATTAACGCTATAAATTTTATAAAAATGTTTTTAATTTTCTTTTTTGATACTGATATACTTAAAAAGTCCAACATCATGACAAATTATCAAAATAGTACTTGTATCATTAGTTTGTCCAAAAGTAAATTACAGAGATATTTGTTGTTTTTTTTCGTTGCAATCTGAATGATTTTATGTGTAAACTTTAATTTCTTTTATATTTTGTCACTCTATTATTATTTATTTGTTTATCACACTGCTATTGAGAACAGGTTAGGTTGGGTTACGTTATGTGAAACTTTACTGCTGAGTTTAGATTATGTTACTTTTGGTGAAAAGTTCGCATTGAAGCTTTGCCGCTGAAGCTTCGAATGATGCTACCTATCAGAAGATTATTTAATTGAGGATGCTTTGGGTGAATGAAGTATACAGGCATGAACTCGAGGCTTTACAATTAAAATAAAGAGTTCGAGACTCAGATTTTGTTAATTATTCTTTTATTAACTTTTCATATAATGAAAAGCTTCATTCAACATCCATATTTTAAAATGGATTAAATTTTTAATGTAAGTAACACTTTTACTGGATATTAATTTAACTCTGTACTACTTAATATGATTATTGGTCCTTCAGAATAACGTCATTAGAATAGTCACAAAGAGTTAAAACAAGAAATAGCTGATGTTCTCTTTCCGGTGTTGGACATATTGAGGTATTGTACAGAACTTACATGGAGACTAGAGAGAGAGCTCCTCCTGGTGTCTGAAAACAACTTCTGTTGTTGCCAGATATCTTCTATTTCATTGCTACATGATAGTTTAAAAGTTTTTTTTTCTACTTTCTTAACGATCTATTATATATGATACACCGTATCCACAAGTAGTTTAGATACTTGATTCTATTATGATCGTGTACCAATTGGTTACTGATCTGCTTAAACAATCAAGCTGTCATAAATCATTCTACATCATAATAGATGAGTTATAGTCTATAATTCAACCACTTCAGTGACCACTGAATAAGACAACTTTCTGTTGTTATCTGATCCTGTTCTGGTTATATTTTTTTTTAATTTACACAGCCCATCTAATTTCCAAAATGTCATTACAGCCAATATCTCAATATTGTGTATATACCAAACTTACTGGTATTACTACCAAGCATAATTTCATCATCACCGAAACTCTGCTAGTTCTTATAAATTATTATAAAGATATTACATGTCTAGTAAACACTGTTCATTATAAACTAAACACTATGTTTACATGTATCCAACCATTATTCAGTTAACTTTAGGCCCCAGAGCAACTTGAAAGGTTATTAATATTAGGCTAATAATTTTGTATTTAATAAATACAATTAAACTTGTTAATTAAACAAGATCATACTTTACAATCGGCTTTCTTTTACGGATGTATTGACAAACAAATATAAATCACAAATCAATGCTGTAAATTTTACAGAAATGTTTTTAATATTCTTTTTGATACTGATGTACTTTCAAAGTCCGACATCATGACACATAAGCATAAAGGTGTTTATATTAGTAGTTCGTTCAAAAGTAAATTACAGAGTTATTTGTTTATCTTCGTTAAAATCTGAAATAATTTAAGTTTAAAACTTTAATTTCTTTTCTGTTTATCAATTCACTGTTATTATTTATTTGTTTGTCACACTGCTATTGAGTTTAGGTTAGGTACAGCTACGTTATGTCAAGGGAAACTCTCAAATTGAGCTTATTTTAGGCTTCTGAAAAATTTCCATTTTACAATAACTATTTCTAACAAACTTAATGTTCTGTGTTTCACAGTAGCGATAACTGAATATACAGTAAACTCAGCAGATAGCCCGATGTGTGTATGATATAATAATAAACACACTAACAGAACTGAATATAAATAAACATTCCGAACGATATTTTCTATTGACAGGAACTTATATTATAACATTTTTATCCAGTTGATATGGCATGTGTGATTAACAGCTTATCTTCTTATTAAATAAGTTTCTTTATCCAAATTATGGTATCAATTAACACCTCTTTAAGTTTAATTCACTTTACTATCTTGCTTACTCGTAGTCTTAGAATCGCTGGTTCGAGTCTCCGTCACAGACACATGCTTGGCCTATCAATGGTAAAACCGTACTCCAAAAGTTCCAAAATTCGTGACTTATATATGATGTTTTATTTATTGTTGTGAATATTATCTGAAATCAGGTAAGGATGCGTAGTCTAGTCTTTTAATAACTATCAGACCACATCATAACTGATTTGTTACTTTTTTTGCAAGAAGATGTTTTTTTAACTTTACTGCTTTTATAAATTTTAAAGTTCTAAAGAATATGCCACTTTCGGATGGATAATATAAATAATTGATTTTCTGAGAAATTTATAATGTCTGAGAGTTTAAAATTTATACAGATTATAAAACTTATCACGTATGAAATGAGAAACAGAGGCCTTACATTACGTTGTTTTCTTAATGCAAAGCTACACATTGGGCAATGTGAACTTTGTTTACTGCACCGAACCAACACAAGATATAATCGATTAAAGTCACTAAAATCCGTTAAGTCTTGGGAGAAGAGAGAATTTTGTATTTGTAGAGCCTAAGAAATCTTCAGTTTACAAAAGGGTAAGAATGGAACATTTTAACTTCTACTTTACAAACAGCTGTAGAGACATAGGAGAGATTCATAAGTGGAATAGCGTTTGTGATATATTATTTGTTACA